>NC_135875.1:24414798-24714798 GCF_031162955.1 Sander vitreus | reverse complement strand
GGGCCCTAACAAGCTCTTTTCACTATCAAAATGACTTTATGTAATGCATGTCAACTTTAATATTTATTCAGCTAGACGTTACGGACAATAAACTCCAGCAGCACCTCCAATAGATTTTCTTAGTGGGTAGACGGTTAAATGGTGCTGTGTTTTGTCATTGTGTGGCCTTTTCAGGGCAAGAAAGCAATACTGGGCTTGATTAAGATGTAGACAACTGCTGCACTAATCAGCACACTTACCAAAAATCCCTCCGTCTTCCCATCCTCCTATTCTCTCGCTCCATCCTTTTAATGATGCCCAAAGTGAACTTCTCCTCTTCCCTCCCCTTTCATTTGAGCTCAGGCCATTATGGCAGATAGTGAGTTAATGAACAGCAAATGAGAGAGGAGAATGGTATTAATCATCTGTGGGCTTGCCATGTGCTCTATTATCATTCAGCTTCTTTCATCTAGGAGTAACCTTTCTGCTTCCACCGCCTCGTCTCCTGAGCATTACCTGATGCCTGTGAGTGCTTTAAGGTTCCCACCGGTCCTAGAATATTTCGTATTATCAGGAAAGTCAGGGAATCTGATACACTTGGGCCCCTTCTTGGGGGGTCTGAAAATATTGAGATAGTAAACCAAGACATTTCTACAATTCTGTTGACTTTAATAAAATTAAACTTGGCAACAACTTCTCCAATATTACTTGCATGACATGTTTAAGCATAACACCAATGTGTAGCCATTAGTAAAACACCACCATGCTACTTAATAACTGCTTCTAATAATGTAAGGGGTGCCTGGATAGCTCACCTGGTAGAGCATGCACCCCATGTGTAAAGGCTCACTCCTGTGAGTCATGCAACAGAAAACTGAGATTGGACAGATAGTCTAGCTAGCTGTCTAGATTTACCCTGCAGAGATCTGAGGAGCAGTTAACTATAGTCCTCAGAAATCCACCGGAGTTAAGAACACCAACACAAAGAAAGAGGAAGGCGAGCAATCCTGGAAGTGGAACGTCTTGGATATAGACTAGGCTGTGACAGACAGCGGTAGAGAGAAACAGATTCACTTTCCGTTTGCGAGCTCCTGGTGAAGTCGGGAAAGCCGTTGCTGTAGATGTAACGTTACGGTCTGGTCAAGCAATTGTGCGCGGCAGCGGAGATGAGGCGCTCTGTTTTTCTGTGCTGGTGGGCATTCTTCTTCTTCTCCAGCATTTAGCGGCAGACTAGAACCTTTAGGCAAATACTGCCCCCATCAGGTCTGGAAGAATTGCATCCCCCGGTACCTACGGTACTGTAGAAAAACGAGTACCGTCACGTTTTCAGAATTTTGGTACCGACTTGGTACCAAAGTACCGGGTCTCGTGACATTGTTTCTGTCGACTTTGAATGAAGTGTGTTTTACGATGATAAAAGTACATTTACCTTTTAGGCATAGCCATGGTGTGAGCAAACATTGAGTTCTACTTTCTTCACATTTTGTTAAATATGGCTTTCAGATCACAGACAGCAATAATGCCAGAGTGTACTGACCACACACACTTCTACAGCACTGCAGCACGTTGAGAGGTCAGGACAAACAGGACACTCAGAGGTGTGAAGTTAAAGAATTCCTATGAAGTTAAAGCAGTTTGCTTGTGTAAATGTATAGCATCATCGCAGCATCATCACAGCATGAGGGGAGCATGAACCAAGGTGTAGCTCTGTGGTTGAGATGTGAGTTCTTTATTCTACAGTAGCAGCTCAGGGTGGAGCAGACTTCCAATCAATAGCCAAGGATCTTGCCTGTCTAAGAGAGCCTGAATGTAATACTCGCTCCTCAGTGTGTGTCTGCATGTGCGTCTGTGTGTGTGTGTGTGTGTGTGTGTGTGTGTGTGTGAATAAAAACCTGCACACCTTTATGTGTGTGTAAATGTAGCCCGCCAGCTCTCCATCTCCAGGCCGCAGAGGTGAAGGACGAGGCCGGGGAAAGAGCGCGGGTCCTCGGGGTGGACGTGATCCCGCTGCTAATGGCGTTAGCCTGGGTAGACTCATGCCAGTCTGAAATCTATAGTCCTGTCCTTGGCTGGCTTACAGCCCAACATCCCATGACTCCATTTATGTGTCATAATGACATCCTCTGTGTCTTTCTGTCTATTGTTCTTACTCTTTCTGTCTCCTTCTCTTTGTACATCTGGCTCACACTGCTTTGCTACACTGTAAGAAATAAATCCGTAAAATAAAACAAAAAGTTCTGGCAGCTTATTACCCGGACTTTGTCCCGTAATTAAAAACAGACATGTTGTGTGTAGCTATGGTAAAACTACAGAACATTATCTCTTATTTAAAATTGTCTTTTCTTTTTTTACGCTTGTTTCAGCGCTTTTTGGTGGGTTTTTGTTGTTGCTTATTGACACTTTTTAACGCTTTCCTGCTCAAAATGATCAACCCCGACCATTGCAGCTATAATTAGGGGTCCAAGCCCGAGGGGGCTGGGAACCCGCGTATGCAAGGCAACGCGGTTCCCATTATTTTTCTTATATTTCCAGAGGTAAAAGTGGTTCTACACCGTACAAGTTACGCAAGTGAAACCTTCAGGGATGGTAGAAAGTGTGACGCGTGCCTTGGAAAGGAAAAATGACACATATCCACCAGCAGGTGGCGCTATAAAAAAAAAAGAATGGGTTCAATGACCTTTCAATGACCTTTTTTCTTTGAGGACAGGCAGGGTTTTAAGCTGTAGCTGATGTGTAAATGCTTTGACATGCTGTCGCACATAATCTTGCCATGTATGTTTGAAATAACTCAATGGCCATGATGGCAGCGGTACTGTGTTCAGAGTGTTTGCTGTCCTGCCAGCAGAGAAACACATGGGCAGCAGGCTATCCGGCCAGTAAGGCTGTGGAGCTGTTAGTGCACAATATGCAGAGAACTGGCACATACACCCAGTAAACACGTGTTCAAATAAAAGCTGAAACATGCCGCGGTGTACTTTGAGTCTGAGCTTTCTTACCGCCTGCTGAGATCAGAAACAGTCTGGGATTGTTACGCTGTCATCTTCTCCTGTGGAAACACTCAGAGAAGTGAATATTATATTATATACTACAGTGCCGGGATGTGTCACTACTGGCAAATGAAGGGACAGGAAGCTGTTCACTCCTCCTGTCCCTCCCGTCCATCACACCCAGGGTTTTTCGGGGATAACCGCAATGAGTCTGTGTTACCTTATTTGACAGAAATCTATGCATTTGCCTGTCATTTCTGACAATTTGATGAACAAAAATGTCTATTACGCTTAAAGGAGAACTCCGGCCAATTTTTTACCTGAATCGTGATCGCTAGATGGCTACGAGTACTGTCGATAGGAAAAAAAAAATACCAAAATTGGCGCTAGCAGGCTGGAGTTGCTGCCGCTAATGGTCAGAGCTCCCTGTTAGCTAAAATGCCAGTTGTGGGAGCACATTTTAGAGTGCCTTTGTGCCTCTTAACAGACAGAAAATGCAATTAAAATTTCTGTGCAACATGAACAGGGCCCTTACTTGACTAACTCGACTTCAATCTAGCGATTGAGACCATAAACTCATTATGAAAATGTTTACTGAGGTAATAAATCAAGTGAGAAGTGGGTCACTTTCTCATAGACTTCTACAGAAACCGAACTCCTGAAGAAGAACTCTGGACTCGGAAGTGCTGTGTTTGTTTCAGGGACCTATTAGAAGTATTTTTGAAGAACTTTGTTTGGGTTTGTTTACATGATGCTGGGCGTAAGTAACGATGTTTTCACCATCCGAAATCTGGTTTGGTCATTCCCTATATAGTTCACTATTTTATACACACTATACAGGGAATAGTGAATGAATGAGGGAACAGTTTTGAACACAGCTTCTAAATCTCCTGCAACAAAATGGAGGCTATTTTCCTTCCCGTTTCCACTGTCAGATTTCTTTCTTTCTGCCTTTCTAGAACAGCAATACAAAGTGGATAACTCCTTTGAGAGGTAAACAGCTAGAAGAAGCCTTCATTATCTTAGCTTCTCTGTGTGCATGATACAGGATACTCTCTGTGTGCTTGTGAAGTGTCAGCAGTTTGCAGAATATACAGTCCCCCTCTATAAAGGAGGGCTTGCAGATCACAGGCATGTTCCCTGCTCCTTGATGTTTGCTTAGTCCTGCCTTTTTTTTCTATTTTCCCTCCATAATAAAGTCAGCTCTACATCGTGCAGTTACCACAGTCCTATCCCATCAGCAGTTACTTAGCTCTGAAATACGACTATGACTAGGTTGCAGTTCTGTCATAAAAGGCAGCCTTAAACTTGTAAAAAATCCTTACTGGCTGTAATTATTCTTAAATTACATACAATTGCATGATATCCCATCGGTTTTGTTCATCATAGGAGATAATTAATAGGCTTATATTGTGTAATGGTGTAAGTGATATAATGACTAATGCTACGGAGATAATACATATTTGATATACTGTATTGTTTTGCAGTTCATGCTGTATACAGAATATGGCATGGGCCAGGGCCACACTGGAAAATGAGAATCACATCGAGGGCCAGTATACTTTATTGACATGCTTTTATTTGACTGAAAAAGGAACATGTTTTTGACTGTTATTGCATGTCTCATGTAGTCTTCTCACTTACAGTTTGGTTGACATAAAGCCCCAAAAAAGTCAGCAAAAAGGTTCCTTAATGGGGGGGCGCCTGGATAGCTCACCTGGTAGAGCGTGCGCCCCATGTATAAAGGCTCAGTCCTTGTCGCATCGGCCGCAGGTTCCCTCTCTCTCTCTCTCTCTCTCCCCTTTCACATCTTCAACTGTCCTATATAATAAAGGCCTAAAATGCCCAAAAAACAATCCTAAAAAAAAATGAAAATAAAAGGTTCCTTAGCCATCATAGAATTTAACAAATCAATCAGAACAATGATTACATTTTTTAAAGTAGCTATACCACACAGCCGACTCACAGCAACCTGTTTCACAACCCTTAATATGCAAACTCACTGGTTGTTTGGGAATTTCTGAGTCTCAAAGTCTGTAAATCTGATAAATTGTTCTTTGAATGCTGCTTAATTACAGTTTGAAAAACAGTGTCCTGTCTTTTTGGTTTGGCGCAAAACTAGGCAGGCCAAAATTTATTGTGAATCTAAATTGATATGCGGGCCGGATCAAAAATTTGTGATGGACTGGACTTGGCCCGCGGGCCTGGAGTTTGACCACGTGTGGTATATGGTGTCTGCAGTCTATCCCAGAATAACACTGTGCGGCGTGGTTGTGAAATGGGAAAGCCATAGGTGTACTGTTCCTGGGCTGTGCATCAACCCACACTCCTTATTTGAACTATGTTTAGCTATGGAATACACGTGTGTACTCGTTGATTCGTCAAGCCGGGTGTGAGGAAAGGCACCATGATAACACTGCAGCTAGAAAGAGAAAATAAAAGAGACAAGGCAGAAATCTGTTCTGCTGTTACCTGCGGTGTTTTTAATTTATCCAGATACGTTCATTCATCCGTGCTGATCTTTTATTTACCATGCAGTTATTCCTCCAGCAACTGGCAGAGAGATTAGAGTCATCCAAACATCATCCAATGTAGCTGCAAGTGCAATTAGAAATCTGCAACTCGCTAAGCTCACTCACTGACTCTGTCAGCACAATCCCAGAAGGTGTTCGATTGATGAAGTTAATATTCTCCCACAAAGACGCTAGAATTAAACATCAGTCAAAAACTAGACAGTAGAGCACAGAGGTAAATATGCAAATATAACATTTTATAAGAAGAAACTAAACAAAAAAACAAAAAATGATGTAGGATTAGTGCATTAACAATGCAGATGTTAGCATTATATATTTATATCCACATTACTGATGATTATTTATCACAAACCACATTGTGTAAATATTTTTGTGAAAGCACCAATAGTCAACCCTTAGCCTGGTTGACACCAGACCCTTCTCAGTTGTAACTGAGAGTGGGTCTGGGGAAGGTTCATTCACAACCCATTTCCAAAGGGGCGTCACCAACGGACGCCACTCAAATGCCTCTGGGCGCAATTGGATAGTCCTTCAACCAATCAGACCAACGATCCGGGTGACGTATCAGCGAAAGCGGCATCAACGGGTTTCTGCGCTTCGGTGGCCGTCATGTTGAATGTAAACAAAAAGCTGCTTGCTGGTGCTGCGCTATTGTCATCGTGTAAAGCCCGCCTCAACGGTTGTGATTGGTGCCTCGATTAGGAAAAACTGGAAATGCGTTTGAATGGGCTCTTGGCCAGACGGACTTGGAGAGCAAATCTCATATTTGCCGGAAGTTCGTCAGGGTTTTCCCAGGCTAGTGGCTACAATGTCGTCGCAATATCGAGGTATTTGGTCGAGTATATCGTGACATTTGATTTTTTTTTTCATATCGCCTAGCACTATTCAAGGGACATTACAGATTAATACTACTTGGATTTTATTTTCGTTGTTTTGGCCATCCATCCTATTGGTAGTGGAAATGTCATTCAGTTTTGCAGGTAATTGGTCCTAAAGCAAAGTATTGCTATATAAACTAAAGGTGTTGCCAGATGAAAAGTTAGGGGATCACCTCACATCATTTTGTCTAAAAAAAAATGTAGTGCCAATCCATCCAACAGATGCTAATGTTTCAGCAGTTGACAGACCGACGACCCACATACTCATAGTGCGATCCCTAGAGCCATTTTACTAGCATGGCTAAAACCAGACCATCAGACAGGTTGATCAAACTTATGTGGAAGAGAAAATGAAAATTAGAGCCTGACCGATATATCGGTGGGCCAATATCATCGGCCGATATTAGGCATTTTCGGTATCGAAATCGGCATCGGTATCGGCATCGGTATCGGCATTTATAGTGGCCGATAAATGAATATTTAAAAAATAATATAAAAACGGACAAAACACCCTTCAACCATGTTATGAGTGTTGGCGTTGAATAGTTTGTCCACCCGAGGGCGCTCTACAACGTCCCTGTTGGCAACACTCTTTGATTTCTTTTTTTTGTTATTGTGTTTTTGTTCAAAGTTTGTATTTTTATGCATTTTATTTATCACAACTTTAATATATTTTGATGTTCCTCTGTTCTGTTGTGACAATAAACATTATATTATTATTTTAGTAAGGACTCATAAATAACTACAAATAACTAATGTTAGGGAAATCTGTTTATGTTTTGTTACGCGTTTCTGGATTTTTTTTTTTAAATATATATCGGCCGATATATCGGAATATCGGATTTTTAAATCACCAAATATGTGTATCGATATCGGCCTTAAAAATCCTTTATCGGTCGGGCTCTGATGAAAATGTGAACAGTAAAGTGATTACCCACACAGTCGGTCCTAAACATTCATCACATTTTACAGACCCCCTGCCATACAGTTTTTTTCCTGTCCATACTGAAGCCACGTTTTATAAACTCTTCATACAGTTTGCATTACCAACCTGTATCTTCGCCAAACAGTTAATCTCACCTCCAAAACTCACTTAAATGAACCAAAAAACCCTTTGTACAAATCTGCAGACATAAGTAAAGTAAGTAGTAAGCACTTTTTCTTAACTGCCTGAAACGCCTCGCCCACATTCCTGTTTGAAATTCCTCAATTAGTGACGTCATTGATTAAGAAAGCCAGCATAGGTTTACGCCTGAGCTGCCCATAGGTGCTGCCTGAGCAAGCACAGCCCGCCCGGTGGCTTGTTTGAATTTGGTTGACCAATCACAACAGACTGGGCCAACTGATCAATCAGAGCAGACTGGGCTTTTAAGGAAGGAGGAGCTCTAGCAATGGGCAGTATGAGAAACATAATATGTTTTTTGAACATCAAAGCATGTAAACCTATTCTAGTAGACGCCAAGAGTACAAATATGACACTGAAAAAGAATATAATAGGGGCTCTTTAACATCACTTCCAGCATTGGAAGCACACATTGACATTCACCGTAGACGGGGCAGAAATGTGACTTTGATGTTACAAGAACGAGAGTGAAATCAGGCATGCCACTGAGGTTGTCAGGTGTGAGCACATCAGAACAGCTTACACTAGCTCTCAGCAACACAACATCCAATGGGAAGATCGGGCCAACACCACACTAACACTATGCATACAAAAATGTTACAAAAGGCAGGAAAAGAGCATGACATACAGGCTGCAGTCACATTTAGCCGTTTAGCCGGATTATCAGCAGTGACGCAGGTTGATAAGAAATGGTGTTTGTCCATACTGTAGAGCCCTGTGGATTCCATTGAAGCCAGTGTCAGCTGTGATTCATTCTGCTCCATCCCTAATTAGATCAAACTGTGTGTGTATGTGTGTGTGTGTGTGTGTGTGTGTGTGTGTGTGTGTGTGTGTGTGTTGTACAATGAATAATACACAGCTGCACAGTAGTGGTTCTTCTTCATTTTAAATGAAGGGGCCAGGCTGGCAACACATTTTTAGTTTACTTTTGTTTTTGTCAGGATAAACAGAAACCACGTTCACACATTGGTTTTCTCCACCCCTGGAAGAGGCAATTAGAAAACTCCCAGAGCAAACCGCAAATTATCTTTAGTGATAATTATAAAACTTAAAAAATGATATTATCACAACATATCCAAAAACTGACACGTCAGTCATGCTTCAGTTCCTGCTGCCGCAGCCGTTTGGCATACCCTGCTGTTGCTGCAGATTTCCTACAGTATCGATGCAGCAGACTGTAGCCCTCTTTAAAATTCACAGGATTTTGCTAATTTAGCATGTAAACAACATATGCTGCCTTGTCAGGCTGACATGAGGCATAAAGTCTCTGCAGGCGTGTTTGGTTAGAGGCTCAGTGTATTCTTTAAGGCAAGTTGTTTACCTTCCCCTCCCTCCAGCGTGCGGTACTAATGAGAGACAGGGGGGGGGACGCAGCAGGGAGAAAGGCAAATGCGACCTTTACCAGCATCCCACCTTCTTGCTCTCGCTCACTCCATGTTCGGCTCTGTATATTTAATAATAAAATATTTTATCTACCACTTGTCAGGCCGCTATTGCAAAATAAGAACATGTTTTTAATGACTTGCCTGAATAGCAGGCTGTGCTCCTGGGGGGGTTGGGCTCAGGTTGGGGGTTAAAGATGTGGATGAGGCGAGGTGTAGGCAGATGCTGCACAAAAGGTCATAGACACCTCCACAGCCAATTGCATAGACAGGGGAGTTGCATAACATTGTGCATTTAGTACATATTACCAACTGCTTAGAGAAAATGTAGTTTGGATGGAGCTCCAGTGAGTGAAAGCTCAGAAAACCCCATGGCATCCCATCGATCTGTGTGTGTTTGAGTGTGTTTCAGCCCAAACTGAGTATCCCATTAATATGCCGTCCTCCAGGGTTCAACCCCAGCTTTTGACCTCCCACCCCTCTCTGCCGCTCATCGTTCTCCTGTTAACCCTTAGCTGCTGACCTCGCTGCTAACAAGCTCCCCCATAATGACAGTCCTGACATGTGCTCTTCAGCAGAGGGCAGATGCAGTAGTAGTAGCCTCGAGCAACTCCAAGCCAAATCCTAGCACTTCACTTTTAAATTACTTCAACTGCACTGGGCAGCAGAGTGCTGCACTGTCAAGTACAGTTTGACAAGGTTGCAATCTTTATATTTTTGGCTTAGAAAATGAAAGCTATCATTGACTCTTCTCGCGCCAAAACAATCACCTGATTCATTCTGTGTTTCCCTCAGATCTTAATTCCTGTCAGGGAGGAACAGCTTCTTAGGATTCACTTAGAAAATCCATCACTGACGCGCTCCACTGAATTCCAAATGTTTTCTTTTGGGTGAGAGGCTCCTTCAGGCAGGCTGAGGCAGGTTTCGTTGTAGGTTTTACAGATCGACCCCCTGGAGCTGTGGAGTAAACACACACCACACTGGAAATATTTATTGGAATCGCATCGACAGCCAGATTTTCTTTTTTCATTAAAAAGCTGATGGTTCATATCGCTGTAATTTGGATTGGATTTATTAGGACTCATTAGTGAGACTGTATACCCACTTCACATGTATTGAACTTATATTATGAAGATTTGCTAAATGTTTAAGGATTTAGGATTTAAATACAGACTTGTAACAGGACCTTTTGCCAAAATAATGTGTTCTTCTGTGTCTCTATATAGGGTCCTTAAGCCAACCCAATATAATAAAACTAAGAACACAAGGTCATCTGGATCAACTTTTTCCCCCAATGCAATATGGTTTTAAACAGTAAGGCGCTGCGTTGGCCAATCAAATCCAGGCACATTTTTGGGGGGATACAGTTCCAGGTAGACAGACAGGGATAGGGATGAAATGAGTGTTGCTGTCCAGAGTATTAAAATCCGGTCTCACCACACTGAGTCAGGGGCCCCGTTTCACTGAATCGTTGCATGTAAATTGCACATGGTGGCAGTATCATGTCTCACAAATGATTATCGCTCTAAATTGCAGATGAATTTGCTCCTAAATGCTAATGCATGAATTGTAAGTGTGGTTATTTTCTTTGATAAGGGTATTTCATGCTGCAAATTGCAGCTTGAATGTAACAACTTTGGTAAAGAACTCAAACCGACCTTCCTGGATAATTTTCAGCTCAGACCCATTCATGCTTAGTCTGGCTCAATGGATGTACATTACTGGGATAAAGCCTGACACCCACCGAATGTTCCTCACCTCACACATTTTTTTCCCCTATACCAGAATATATGAGCGACATTACCAGACCTTACTACAGTGCTGTGGAGATAGGGCTGGTAATGCAAGACTAATTCCGGCTTAACACTTGTGTATGGTCAGAAAGCTCAGTAAAAGTGTCAGTATAACGATGGCCATATGCTTCCATTAACCATTTGGACGTATTAAAACTGGTGTGCTGAATATGCTGATGTATTTGGAATGAGGGGTTGTTATTCTACAAACAGTATTACCAAACTAAATAAAAATAAAAAAACAATTAGAATTCACATATAAAATGATGTGAATTATAATTGTTCAAAGAAATATTTTGCTAATATAAAATCCAGCTCTGTGACTTCCCTCAGTGGTTTCAGTCCACGAGATGAGGTGCACTGGAGCCCCACATTCTTCAAAGACAAAATTCAGAAAATTAGACAAACAATCAGTGCTTCCATATCGAGTACAGGGTATGTGTTGTCACAGTGTCCAGGCAAAACAAATTCCAATATGACCCAATTTCATATGATTAACCGTAGAAACCTGGGGGACATTATACAACATCTGAAAACCTCCTCCTGCTGCCTTGATATTCTACCAACGGGCCTTTTCAAAGATGTTTCGAATTGTTTGGCTACAGATCTTCTACAGATTGTAAACACATCTCTTCTCTCAGGTGTCTTCCCGCAGGCCCTGAAAACTGCAGTCATTAAGCCACTCTTAAAAAAGAACAATCTAGACACGTCACTAATGAGCAACTATAGGCCGATATCAAACCTTCCATTTTTAAGTAAAATCATTGAAAAAACGGTTTCTCAACAACTCACCCTTTTCTTGTCACTAAACAACAGTTTTGATGCCTTCCAGTCGGGTTTTCGACCACACCACAGCACTGAGACAGCTCTTGTTAAAGTCTTTAATGACATCCACTTAAACACAGATAGTGGCAACATTTCAGTCTTGGTATTACTTGATCTCAGTGCTGCATTTGATACGGTCGACCATGACATATTACTAGACCGATTGGAAAACTGGGTTGGCATTTCTGACTCAGTACTAAAGTTGTTTGAGTCTTATTTAAAGCATAGGGACTACTTTGTGTCTATAGGGAATTATACATCTCAGCATACAAATATGACGTGCGGAGTTCCCCAAGGCTCCGTTCTGGGGCCTCTCCTGTTTAACATCTACACGCTCCCACTGGCTCAAATTATGGAAAACAATAAAATAAGTTACCATAGTTATGCGGATGACACACAAATTTATATAACCTTATCGCCAGGGGACTATAGTCCAATACAACAACTGATAAGTGCATTGAACAAATTAACGACTGGATGTGCCAGAACTTTCTTAAATTAAATGATGAAAAAACTGAGGTGGTTGTTTTTGGAGCAAAGGAGGAACGATTAAAAGTCAGCACTCAGCTTCAAACGGTAATTTTAAAAACAACAGACAAAGCCAGAAATCTTGGTGTAGTCATGGACTCAGACCTGAATTTTAACAACCACATTAAGACAATTACAAAGTCAGCCTATTACCACCTTAAAAAATATATCAAGGGTTAAAGGACTTATGTCTCAGCAGGATTTGGAAAAACTTGTCCATGCTTTTATCTTCAGTAGACTTGACTACTGTAACGGTGTCTTTACAGGTCTCCATAAAAAATCAATCAGACAGCTGCAGCTGATTCAGAACGCTGCTGCTCGAGTCCTCACTAAGACCAAGAGAGTGGATCACATCACTCCAGTTCTGAAGTCTCTACACTGGCTTCCAGTGCCTGAAAGAATAGATTTCAAAATACTTTTGCTGGTTTATAAATCACTAAACAGTTTAGGGCCAGACCTCTCACATTGTCTGGGACAGGCCTGCTTGTTGTCCCCAGAGTCAGAACAAAACAGAGGGAAGCAGCGTTTAGTTTTTATGCTCCACATATCTGGAAAAAACTGCAGGTCCGCCGCAACTCTCTGTTCTTTTAAATCAAGGCTGAAGACCTATCTTTTTGATGTTGCTTTTCTTTAAATAACTGTTCATTTCTTATACTGAAGCTGCATTGTTGACACTGTATAACAATCTATATAAGCATCTAAAGAGAAATTCCTAAAACAAATAATAGAATTGAATTTATGATTATTCCGTTGACATTCTTTTGCAGAAACGGACATATCTCTGATTATTTCTCTGATGCAGGCATGATAATAGTTGACAGAAGAGACAGACGTTGGGCTGGTCAAAAAGTTAGTCGAAGTAACTAACTAATTTAGGCAGAAGACCTAAAAAGAAAAAAATAGTCTATCAACACTGACTTGACTATAAGAATAAATATTTTATAAGAAATAAAATAGTTTAAGAATACGTTCTTGGCTATTAAGAGATTTTTGTCTGCAGGGCTGTACCGGGTTTTGCAAGGTTTGCCGAAGAAAAGAATTAAGCTTTGCGGTGACGACCACATCGAAAATGATAAGAGTATACTAAAGGAAAAGCTTCTGTAACTATGGGGAATGAAACCTCAAAGCCGTGCGAATCATCTGGACCCATAGTGGGTGAGATGGTTAGAAAATATGGACCGGACTAATTGAGATATCTATCATATTGGTCAAAAAGCTTTGGCTTTCCAACAAATGGATCACTGAGTCCAGCAAAGTTATTTTATCTGCTTTTATATATTTAACTGTTTTAACTGCTCTTCAATGTTTGATTTCTTATACTGCACTGTAACTTTTTTTCTCATATTTTATTTTAATCTGTTTTCATGTAAATCTGTTTTTAATTTTTTAATCTGTTTTCATGTAAAGCACTTTGAATTGCCCTGTTGCTGAAATGTGCTATACAAATAAAGCTGCCTTGCCTTGCCTTGAACTATCTGCAGTTCTGTGTTGATAATCAAGCATGTGTTGAAGGAACCAAGAGTTCCAGGAAGTGATCCATTTTAAACCACAGAAAATGCATTTGACCCCTGTTAATTAATATTTCCCCTTTTGTAGTCACTCTATCACAAGTGCCTGTGTGGCATCAGTTTGCAAGGCGGTGTGTGGATCCCTGTCCCACTCTTCATTTGTCACACTTAGGAGTAAAACCTTGAGAGTGCAGCGTGCTTTAGGAGCCCGGCAGAAACTACCCCGGCTGCACTTCACTGCAGATTAAAAGATTGATGACTGTAGTCAGGGGAAAATGAGCAAAACATAGGATTTCCATTTGACTCCTAAGACTCCATTTGACTTCGGCACAGGGCCAGAAAAAATGACACGTACAGTAGGTGTCTGATTCCGGCCTCCCCTGGAGTTTCTGGATGGTTTGCTGCATAAGGGAAAGCAAGGAATCAAACTCTCCTGAGGTCTGGAGAATAATCCAGGGAGCAATTAATTTGGAGTTTAGCTTAATTTTCAGTTAGACCAGCGGCCACGTGTCTTGGTAAGCCCCCCCCTCCGTCAGACCGATGTGGCACTTTGCGGGTGTGAGTAATTAAGGTCACTTTCCCCAAACAGGACAAAATAGAACTAATCCTCTTTTCTATGGCTTTGAACACTTCCCATAATTTCAATACCATTAAATACCCTGTGCGCATCCAACCTTAAATCAATGCCCAGAGAATTAAAAACTTCAGAATCTAATCTAAAGCCTTTTGTTTTTAATACGTTGATTAAAGCCGACATGACCAAGAACTCTTTTGCACTTTTCTTTCCACCCTCTTCTGTCTCTTCCTCCCACTGAATTGTAATTGCTTCCACTTCCCCGGCCCATATTTGATTTCCACCTGTCTTATTGTGTGATGTGATTAAAATGTAAAACGCTGCGGTGGATGGGGCGGCTTGTACACTCGGCTCCTCCATCATTCCTTATTGCGCTGGGCCTTGGCTGTTTGCAGGCAGCACTCGGGGAGCGTGCAGGGAAGATTGAATGGTTCTGTGGCTTAGCGTGCTATTTCCTCTAATGCACGCAGGCTATGGAGGCTATCTGGGAGATTAATACTGGTTTGGGCTGTTTGTAACACTGGCATTTATTCTCTCCAAAGTCCCAGCCACCAGGAGACGCTTCTTCATTCCAGCCCGTGCCAGGCCTCTTTACCCGTCAGCTATCTGCTGCTTTTCCTCGCCGCCTTATTCCACCCTTTCCTCCTCCTTTTGTCTTCCTTGCTCCTCTGCTCTATATTTCCATGTTTGCAGTCGTCTAATCTGATCCGCCATCTCTTTTATCTTTCACTGTTTCTCTCTCAAAGTCTTGTTATTCTGCCTTTAGGACCCCATGCAGCCCAATATTTGGGATATTGCATGAAATAGAGAGAATACGTTCAGGAAATCCAATAAGGATTAAACAATGCAGGCTGGTCGTCCTCTGCGGGTCTAACAGGCACCAGATAAACACCAGCAAACTGAAAACGTCTATTTTCATGATTTAGAATTATAGGGAAACTGAGGACTTGAGCATGCACACCTCTGTCAGCTGCCTGAGTCATGAGAGGTGGAATAAACCTCATCAATAATAGCCTCCCCGGCCTCCTTCATCTGCACATTGCATTGTCCGTGTTAAGAATGGCAGCCTCCTCTGAATAGGTAAACAGCACACAGAGGGCCAGCTGAGTTTTAATTCAGACTGCTGAGCTAAATAAATGTGTCTGTAGAGGTGTCAGCCACATCGCAGCGCCAGAAGCTGTGGAATCCGTTCCACACACAAACCCCCCGACTCCATATCGTTTCCTTCATTTTCATTTCTCACCCCCTACCAACACCTATTTCTTTCTGCAGCGCAAGCATCCTGCAAATTGTATTTTTCTCCCCCCTCCCCCAAAATGAATTTGGGAAAAGTTCAAGGGTACCATATATATTTTGTTTCCCCCATGGTTTCAATTTGTGGCCATATTTTCCTGGGTGCTGATGCGCGGGTAGTTTAGGCGTCAGGGCGCAGCAAAAGACGTATTAAATCCCTTGCTGTTTTCTCATCAATCAAGTGTTTGGACCCTGCCAAGGAGGCACATGTTAACAGATTTCACAGTAAACCTCACTCAATATTGCCTCACGTCCAGAAGGGTGCAATCCCACTCACTGTGGAACTTTAAAGGCAAGGCCAGGCAGCTTTATTTGTATAGCACGTTTCAGCAACAGGGCAATTCAAAGTGCTTTACATAAAACTTTAAAGAGCAGTTAAAAACAGATAAAATACGAGAATAAAAGTTACAGTGCAGTATACGAAATAAAAAAATATGTAAAGAAAGGCAGCATCAAAAAGAAAGGTCTTCAGCCTTGATTTAAAAGAACTGAGAGTTGACCTGCAGTTTTCTGGGAGTTTGTTCCAGATATGTGGAGCATAGAAAGTTAACGCTTCTTCCCCCTGTTTAGTTCTGACTCTGGGGACAGAAAGCAGACCTGACCCAGATGATCTGAGAGGTCCTGGTGGTTCATAGTGTAGTAGCAGATCAGAAATGTATTTTGGCCCTAAACCGTTTTAGTGATTTATAAACCAGCAAAAGTATTTTGAAATCAAATCTTTGATGGACAGGAAGCCAGTGTAGAGACTTCAGAACTGGAGTGATGTGATCCACTTTCTTGGTCTTAGGGAGGACTCGAGCAGCAGCGTTCTGAATCAGCTGCAGCTGTCTGATTGATTTTTTAGGGAGACCTGTAAAGACACTAAAAAAAACAACAAATAAATAAATAAGTGTGTATGTATGGGGTTTAAATAATAAAGGTTTATCTTTAAAGTATATCAGCCACTGTAGGCCTACCATAATTATAAATAATTATATGGAATACGTATATATACTGTACATACATAAATGTACTTTATTTTCATTACAATAAATAAATCATCATTGATGACTTTCGAACATATGTGTTGCGGATGTTTAAATTTGCGTTCTGATTTCTTTACTACATCCCTGCTGTCAGACATAGGCTAATTGTTATATTTCCCACATGCGCCAGGTTTTGATACAGAAATGCATTTTCCATTTGCAATGGCAAGATTAGCCTAATAGCATATAACAAAACATGTTACATTATTTCAATTTGGCATTAGAAGTAATCAGACTTCATCTGTAAGCAACACTAACCTTAAAAGTGCAAAATGAAACGAAAGTGAGGAGGACATTTAGTTTTGTGTGGTCTAATAGAACTCCTACCTGATGTCATCACTGGTCTCATCTCTTCGTGATGCCATAGCCGACCTCATGTTTGTCTCATTCACTCCTTGCCTGTGTTCTTCTCCACTAAGACATATTGTCAAACAAGCATTATGTAATATATTTTCCATTAGTTTTTCCATATTAATAATATTAAGAAATTAATCTATTGGTATCAAGTGGCTCCCCTTACACTTCCACCTAATCACCTAGTTAGACCTACCTGTTGCTTCTTTCCTGATCCACCATCCTCACACCTGAAAGAAATGAACTCACTGTTAAATATCATAAGTCATCCAACAGATGTAACTATAGCCCGTATGTCTGACAGCACAGCTAACATGAACAGCTAATGGTAAAACAAAATCTATTAATGATTCCATGGTAAACCAGAGTTATTGCACAAGTTATGTTTTCCAGCTTCTTGTCATTTATTGTGCATGCTACCTTACATTTACCAGTTGTTATTTTACCTTATTAAAATAGAGATATGTCATGCATGGGATTGGTACCATAGGGTTTAACCAAAATCTAAATTTAGCTATCAGGAGCATTGGTTTGCATTAAGCTAGCCGTAAACCCCACTTTAGCTGCTAGTGTTAGCAAACACTAGCTAATCTGAGAACAGTCTGTTAACATGAATATTTGCAAGCCTCCAAGTTTGGTAGCAAATCTATGCATGATTCCATGGTAAACCCCCTTTTGGCTGCTACATTCCCAGTGTTAGCAAATGCTAGCTAGTCTGTTAACATGAATATTTGCAAGCCTCCGAGCACAGACGTCATATTTTAAATCCTACCTGTTCCCTTTCACCATCCACTTATTTAACTGCTGCTAATCCCTTGACATGCTATCTACTTTTCCCTTTTTCTTTTTCTATTTTTAGCCCCCAACAGCTGCTTTATCCATCTTTTTCCATAGACACCAACTCACT
This sequence comes from Sander vitreus, assembly GCF_031162955.1. NCBI lineage: Eukaryota > Metazoa > Chordata > Actinopteri > Perciformes > Percidae > Sander > Sander vitreus. The sequence goes on along the minus strand of NC_135875.1, from coordinate 24,697,108 downwards.
ACTTGTACGCTGGTACCTGCTCGCTCAGTGCTCACGGCGCCCACCCTCCCTCTTCTATCAACATTCTATGATGGAATCTTATGAGACAGGGCGCCTACTCTAGCCTGTTAGTCCTCTAAAATGTTACATAACATTGAGGAAATGCAGAAATGATTTAGAAACGCACAACAGCAGCTGCATAAAAAATACCATCGCTTTGGCGCCCCCATGGCACCGCATATAGCGCATACCCACTTTTTGCGCCACTGCCAATAGAGTAGTCAAGTCTACTGACGATAAAAGCATGGACAAGTTTTTCCAAATCCTGCTGAGACATAAGACCTTTAACCCTTGATACATTCTTAAGGTGATAATAGGCTGACTTTGTAATTGTCTTAATGTGGCTGTTGAAATTCAGGTCTGAGTCCATGACTATACCACGATTTCTGGCTTTGTCTGTTGTTTTTAACATTGTCGTTTGAAGCTGAGCACTCACTTTTAATCGTTCCTCTTTTGCTCCAAAAACAACCACCTCAGTTTTTTCTTCATTTAATTTAAGAAAGTTCTGGCACATCCAGTCGTTAATTTGTTCAATGCACTTACTCAGTTTTTGTACTACACTATAGTCCCCTGGCGATAAGGTTACTGTATGTAAATTGGTGTGTCGTCCGCATAACTATGGTAACTTATTTTGTTGTTTTCCATAATCTGAGCCAGTGGAAGCATGTAGATGTTACATAGAAGAGGCCCCAGAATGGAGCCTTGTGGAACTCTATTTGTATGCTCAGATGCATAATTACCTGTAGAAACAAAGTAGTCCCTATTCTTTAAGTAGGATTCTAACCAGGTTAGTACTGTGCTAGAAAGTCCAACCCAGTTTTCCAATTGGTCAAGTAATATGTCATTGTCTACCATGTCAAATGCAGCACTGAGATCAGTGTTTCCTTTAGGGTTTTTTTAGCAGTGGGGGCAGGTCTGTCCGAACAACACTGGCCTGGTGTCACACAACAAACTCCACATGTACAATACTCACGTTTGCCTCACGAACGCACAAACCAGACATAATGAAGAAAAGGAATATATAAAAAGTCCGCTGCCACTCTACAGACATTAAAGCGCAGCGCCGCCCACTAAACCAACATCAGACTGCAGTCTTGCCGTCCACCTGCAGGGGGTGTGGACAGGCTTTCCAACAGTACGCCTCGTACGAGTTTGTTTGAAGCATAACTTGATTCTGATTCACAAGGTCCCTATGTGATTTGATTTCCTTTTCAATCTTGATTTGGGATAATTCAGTTACAAATCCAATTTTGCTTGGATATGAAAGATATTCTACAATGGTACAAGGTTTTCTCTAACCTGCTGCATCATCAAAAGTATTGTTTAAATTAAGAATCAACCCTAAAGCAGTTACATTAATGTAACATGAACACACTACAGCAGTCAACACAATAAAGTGCAACTCTACAGACTCTACAGTGAGTTTTGAGTGACATTATATTCAGATATATTGAGAGGATAGTTCAAAGGACCCCTTTTCAATTAACCATGCCAGTTTTTCTTTTGCCAAAATAGAGCTTTGGAGCGTTATTTATCCAATTTCCTGACAAGCTAGCATGGCAAAGTTGCTACCATTCCTAATCGATATCAAATCATTCAAATGAAAAAAAAAATTCAACCCAGCCCTAAAATGAACCCTTTATGGTCCACACTGAGTAATTTCCCTTCTTCCGATGAAAGCTAAGAGCAACATACAGTATTGGTTTCCAGAATGGTCTTGGATTCTCAGTCTAAAGATGTCAGACATGATTGGAGAGCTGAATTCCTCCGATTGACTAAGAGAAATCAGACACAACAGTACAGTGAAGAAGATGGTGTGATTAGCAATGAAAAGAGGCTGATGTAAAGAAGCCAGGAAGATATTTCCCTCCCCTCCACGTGGAGGTTAACTATAGCAGCATACACAATACATCCATCTGATTGATTCCTCTCTGGCTTTCTGTCTTCCTCTTACGTATTCCTCCCACTTGTGCCATTGATTGCAGTTAATTGTGTGGAGGTTTGCATGAGGAGAACGATGTGCTGCAAGCTCTTTTTCTCCATTCTCTCCCATAGAGAAGACAGTCTGAGTCACGTCTCTCCGGTTTAGCCCTAACAGAGCCCCTGTGGTTGTAGCGTCCAAGTCTTTCTGTTTCTTTCACTGCGTCTGTCTGAGCATCCTTATTCTCTGTGTTCATTTCATGTCTTCCTCTCATTCCTCTTGTGTCACAGAAGCCTTGGTTTTAACATGAATACACTAATTAACTCCGACAATTGACTCCACTTTTGCTAGGAACTCTCTGGAGAGTTCATGTCTTAATAACAATAATAATGAATACAACCATGGTTGAAGTTTCAAGTATTTGTTTACCCTTCATCCAGAGTGACTTACAGTGAGTGGGATAGTTCTCCCAATCAACATAACATCACTGTCTAAATGTGAAGAGAGAACATCCAAACATAATTAGTAATTATAATTGGGTTTTTTTTGTGACATGAATTTCTTAGCTTTCATCAAATCAATGCCCTCAGTAACCTCTTTATTTTAATTATTCATACTATGAACAAAACTGCTAGGAGGAGAAAAAGCGTGCGGAAAAAGTGAATTAATAGAAAGAAACAGAAAGCGTAAGGGTGAGAACTGCAGTGGTTACAAATAGGCCCCTCAATCTGAACAATTTAAAGCTGCACTAACCAATGTTTTTTTATGTGAAAATTGTAATTTGTAGCGAATTATCACCCAACTCTGTAGACCCCGCTCGAGGTTTTAGTGTCTTTCAGCACATTGTTAGGATTCCCCATCAGTAACCCTGCTTCAAGCAGCTGTTTTCCGCAAACAAACTCCAATAGACCCACTGTACACTGCCCAGCTCGCCGGGGAACACAGTGGAACAACAGCTCTGCAGCTAAATGTTCAATTTCACAAGTACAATCATAAGACATAATGCAGATATGTGAAATGGCACACCCTGGTAAGCTATTTGAAGCTTGTGTGAAGGGGCCCAAAAACTAATAAATAATACACATTATAAATACTATCATATTGTTTTGGATAAAAAAAGGAAACATGTATTATACAACATCATTTAAAAACTTCAAGATGAATAAAAACCCAAACTACCCTAACCCTACTTAAGTGGTCCCAAGACATTTAGTCCATCAGTCTAAGCATTGGTTAAATAGATAAAATGCAATATACATTAAGATTAAGATTGACAACTAAAGAGCAGATACGGGCTGGCCACCTAATAAAGTGTCATGCAAACGTTTCTGTACATCTGCTAAATGTAAGTCCACTACTCCTTTAGCTATGTCTCCACTGAGACCCTCTCTCTTTAGCTGCAAAAAACATTGTATTTCTTCACCAGCTAAAGGAGGGGGGGGTGTGCTGCTTCCTGCTGCCACTGGAAACAAAGGCCGCAGAGTTGGTTGTTACAGTACGTCGCTCTGGGTTCTACTGTTGGATTCATTGTTAATACAGAAAACTTTTGATTACTTTCATTATCGTATTATCTTAAGATGGGAAACTGTTATCTCAGGATCCCAGTTAATTATTATGCTGGTTAGTTAGAACATAACCAAAACGCCTGTGGATAAAGTCAGTATCTCCACTGTACATAAGATATCTAATAATAATTATCACCGTCCATGAGCCATTACAAGATAAACAGATTTCCTAAGATAATGAGTTCATTGTAATACAGGTGGTGTGAAAGAATACTAGCTACCACTAAAGAAGTAAATGAAAAAAGAGCTAAGGAGAGTATGTTTCCTTACCCTTTTCACATATGTGTTGCATTTAAAAAAGGTCAAGGGAGTTTTGCATTTGCCAGAGTGAAACATGTTATCATTACATATTTAAGAAGCTAAATGCTCTTACATATATCATTACAGGCCACTAGCTGCTTTTTCTTGACCATGAAAAACAAAGTTTGTGTCTACAGATAATGATAGCTTTCAACTTGTGCTGCTTATTAGAGTGACATCATAGATCAATGCATTCTCATGAACGGGTCCGTATGACATCGTACCAAATTGTATGCACACCAAATCATAAGATATCGTACGAAACTAGGAGACCGCCGGCTGGTCACGTGACGCCGACTACAGTGGCCGGCTACAAGCTCCATGACGCTGAGTGGCGGTTACTAGTTGTTTAAGCCGCTACAGAGCTTCCTGGCGCCGGCTACAGACCTCCGTCACAGCTCGGTCGTATCAGCGGAAGTTAGTAGATGTGTTTAGCCGCTAAAGAGCTCTGCGACGCTGGCTACGGTGCTCTGCATGGTGGTCATCCGCATGGTGCTCCGTTGTGTCAGCGGTAGTTGGGGGTTCAGTTAACCCGAGAATAGGGGACTTTGAGCCGGGTACAGAGCACCGCGAGCTGCCGGTCATTTCTGCGGACATTACAGTTAAGTTTAGGCCACAAAATGTGAGCGTTATTACTGCGACGAAAGTTAAGTTTAGGCACCAAAACGACTAGTTAAGTTTAGGAAAAAGATTGTGTTTTGGATTAAAACTGTCAGGGAACCAAGGTTATTATAGTTTTGCATTTTTTATTAGTTTTTATTTCTATTTCGAACCTCTATGAAACCTAAATAGCCAACAGACTAAAGAAGACATACATGAACAGGTGTTTTCAACTTTGGTTCGAGTAAAGTGGCAAACTTGTTGAAGTCAATCGACTCGATCAATCAAGTCAATCGATACATCCCAGTATCAATACACATATTAACCCACGCTTCATCCCGCTTGTGGTGCTGCTGCTTTACGTAGCTTTTTGAACCAATGGTTCATGAGAACAGGCTGCATAGATCAGTATATGACCTCATGTGGCCGCCAGTAGCCACAGACGCAGACAGCAGCACAGAAAAAGGGCAGGAAGAGGTGGACAGAAAACATGACTGTAGTTAAAGTAAGCGTAAGTGACTGTGACAAGTGAAATTAGGACAAAAAGTTTGCAGTCTGCTTCAAAGCACACGGTGAACAAAGCCCAGGTTGGGTTGAAAGTAAGCAAGAGGAGGAAGAGGTGGAGGAGGAGGAGGAGGAGGAGGAGGAGGAGGGAGCTTAGAGAGACTTTGTCCTTCACCTCCTCCACGGGGCAAGTCTCCACCGCCAGAGGCCATCGCTCCACTCGCCTTTGATCCTCCCTCTCTCATCAAACTTGCTGTTCATTGACAGGGACAATGACGCTTGCTGAATATATATATATATATATATATATAGCTGTTTTTTTTTTTTCTTTGTTTTTTTTTCTTTTTTCCAAATACCTTCTTCTTAATGCGTTCAGGCTGAAGCCCCAAGTGCAACACACACTTGTACAAAGATCTGGATCACATCAGGATAATGTGTGTGTGTGTGTGTGTGTGTGTGTGTGTGTGCGTGCGCAACGCGGCCACTTCTGTCTGTCTCTTTCTACCTCGCCAATCTAATTTGTTTGTTTACCTGCGTGGATGGGCCAGCCAGCCGGCGGTCTTCAGTCAGTTGTGAGTGATGTCGGTGCACGGTGTGTGTTCCCTCTCCAGACGCAGCTGCGTGTCGAGGTGGGACAGGCCCGAGGTAAGGTAGCACTTAATGCCACAGTAGCTGGAGACACACCTGCATACTGCAGAGAAACTAACTTCTCATGTCTTAATGGGTTTGAACTGTGTGTGTGTGTGTGTGTGTGTGTGTGTGTGTGTGTGTGTGTGTGCGTGCGAGGCATAAGAAAGCAATCACAGTCGATAGCATCAAACTTATATCAGCTACTGAATATGAATAAAAGGTCTTAATTCAAGCTTTTCTCAAAGTTCACTGCTTTATCGCTGCATTGCTTTGGGTTCAGAGAAGTAGGACTAGTGTTTTGGGTGGAATGGGGTTTCTTTTTTTTCTTCAATGAGAGCCAAATGTTCCAAAAGGAGCTGATTAGTTTTAACACAGAAAAGATATGCTTCCTGTTACAAGAAGACACTGACAACCATAGTTTATAGTGAGGGGGTCTCGTCGCAATAAGGACAGCTCAAAATGAGCTTCTAGTTATAGACGAAAAAGAAGACAAAAAATGCAAACGAGTAAATAATTAGCACATTTTAGCCAAAAATAATTAATAGCAATAAAACACAGATACAATTTCCTTTTAGAAAAATAAATAAATAAACAGAATCCCTAAGTTGAATACCAAAGTTGAACGTTTGGAGTTTGTTTCTGTTCGCAGAACTTTGGGTAAAAAGCTGTGCTCTTCACTGTCACTTTTTACCCCGCTGTCCAATCACGGTGGAGGAGGGGGCTTGACGAATACCACAAAGACCAACTGTCACGTCCGACATGTACAAGTGCTGAACCACAACAACAGGAGAAATGAATCCTGCTGGACCAGGGGTGTCAAACTCATTTTCACTAAGGGCCCCTCTGGAAAATGAGAATCACATCAAGGGCCAGACAAGTAGAGTTCATTGACATGCTTTTATTAAGAAAAGTCAAATATCTTTGACTGTACCCTACAAAAGTCAGCAAAAAAGTTCCTTATCCATCATAAAGTGTATCAAATCAAGCAAAACAGTGATTACAATTTTAATAGTAGGCTACCACACTAGCCTCTAGACGCACCCTAGCGGCAGCAAATGTAATCTGCAGCCAGGGTCTAGCAACTCTCCGTTGGCTTGCGAGCTGGAAAAACCAAACTCTGGTCAGGCCAATCAAATTGTGTATAGAGTCGGTGGGCGGGCTTAACATAAGGACGGCAGAGTTGCGACGGTTCCGCGTGAATTCCCTGCTACTTGAAAACAAAGAAGATGGCTGCTGCTGCTGGCGAACAGCGGTCTTTCGAATCGTCTTTGGCCGCGACTGGAAGACTTGGAGTTCAGCTTTTCTTTGAGAAAAGAACAAAGAACGACACTGAAGTCATTCTTAAAAAAGGAAGATGTGTTCGGAGTTTTGCCGACCGGATACGGCAAAAGTTTAATCCATCAACTAGCGTTGCTCTGGTTGGTTGTAGTGCTATCCTATTGTGTGCAGAGGGAATTTGAAAGACAACCGTTTATCCCGCCCCTCGGATTGAGCTCTGCCAATGTTGAGTTCCCAGACCCAACATCTTGATGTTGGCTTGTCAGGCTAAAAACTCTCTGCTTCTGTGGGATTTTCTGAAAATCTGCTAAATTCTGCTTTGAGTGTCAAACGTTTTTATTTTTGGGTTTGGCGCACAACTAGATTAAATGTATTGTGAGCCTAAATTGATATGCGGGCCAGAATAAATCCTGCGAGGGGCCTTGAGTTTGACACGTGTCCTGGACCGTATTTATCAGTCCTCTCTACCGACGAGCTTCAGCCTTCCCTGCATCCGTTGCCTTGGGCTTCCTTTGTGTTGGCGTTCTAACCTCCGGTGGATTTCTGAGGACTATGGTTAACTGCTCCTCAGATCTCTGCAGGGTAAATCCAGACAGCTAGCTGAACTGTCCAATCTGAGTTTTCCATTGCACGACTAAAACTACTTTTGAACGTACACGTTCCACCAAAACAAGTTCCTTCCCGAGGCTATTTTGCAGCGGCACCGCAGCTTATCCAAGACGATTGTGATTGGTTTAAAGAAATGCCATTAAACCAGATCACGTTTTCCTCCCATCCCTGAATGCTGTGTGGACTAGCCAGACCCTCCTCCAGCGCGCTTTGGAGGAGGGTCTGGCAAAGCGAGACCAAAAAGGTTCGACCAAAAAACCTTTGAGTGACTATTTTTCAAGGTGAAGCATTTTCTAACTACATATTGAAGCATGATATTAAACGCTTGTTCACACTGTGTTGGACAACCTTGTGCGCTTTCACGTATTCGATCGGCCAGTGCAGAGCGTTGCTGGGTGTTCACACTACACAGTGGCCTTTTTGAAAAGAGTGGGCTGCATTTAGTCACGCATTGCTAACGTATGTCTGAAAAGGACCCGAGGAAGAGGAATTGAATGTGGTTTCGAAGGTCATATCTTGTGCTAATGAGACCACAATGCGTGTTTTTCACAACGACTTCTGTGACCTTGCTGCGGTAAAAGACAAGGGACAAAAAATACAACCTTCTTTCCACCATGCATCAAATCACACATCATAAGACGGCACTTGCTGAGGAACAGATCGAATGTAACATAATATTTATGGATATGGACCCACTACAATCCACTTCCCCTCCCAGACTTTCAAACAAGCTTTTGGAATGTGAGAGCAGTCTGCTGTTGGTCCTCAGCGCTGCTCTCTTTTTGTGTATCTATTGTGTTTGCTTTTTATTGTTAAAGTGGCTTTCGCCGGCGTGGCGGTAACACAAGCTAGGGCAGTTCTCTAGTGCATCGCGCAACCATCAGAGAATGATAGATTGTAGTAATACAAGCTGGTAAATGCCTCCTCGGTGCTCCTTTTAAAGCTTTTATCTCAGATTTGACATGAGTGCGCGCTCAATAATCAAGTGGGCCATGAAAAGCCAGCAGACACGTGACTGATAACTGGTCGATGGCTCACTGAGGAACAGGGCGAGTAAAATTATGGGCCGCTTGGGAACGTGTATAAAAGATACCTTCAAATCAAATGCAGTCAAATGGAGGTTTTGTTCCCAGGCAAGTTTAATTTGATGATGGATTTCTGCCAGCAAATGCAGAAATACTGTCCTCACGTTGGATATGGCTTTTTTTTCAGGTTGTATAATTCAGGGTGGGGTTGGGGGGAGAGAAAGGAGTTGTGTGTGTGTGTGTGTGTGTGTCTGTCTGTGTGTGTGTGTGTGTGCGCGTGCATGTTTCTGCATGTGCGAGTGCACTTGTGTCTGTATCTGTGTGTGTGTGTGTGTGTGAGTGTGTGTGCAAATGTGTCTGTATCTGTGTGTGTGTGTGTGTGTGTGTGTGTGTGTGTGTGTGTGTGTGAGTGTGTGTGCAAATGTGTCTGTATCTGTGTGTGTGTGTGTGTGTGTGTGTGTGTGCGTGCATGTGTCTGCATGTGCGAGTGCACCTGTGTGTGTGTGTGTGTGTGTGTGTGTGTGTGTGTGTGTGTGTGTGTGTGCGCGTGCATGTTTCTGCATGTCCGAGTGCACTTGTGTCTGTGTGTGTGTGTGTGTGTGTGTGTGTGTGTGTGTGTGTGTGTGTGTGTGTGTGTGTGTGTGTGTGTGAGTGTGTGTGCAAATGTGTCTGTATCTGTGTGTGTGTGTGTGTGTGTGTGTGTGTGTGTGTGTGTGTGTGTGTGTGTGTGTGTGTGTGTGTGTGCAAATGTGTCTGTATCTGTGTGTGTGTGTGCGTGCATGTGTCTGCATGTGTGAGTGCACCTGTGTGTGTGTGTGTGTGTGTGTGTGTGTGTGTGTGTGTGTGTGTGTGTGTGTGTGTGTGTGTGTGTGTGTGTATAGACAGATAAATGGATGGTCTTTGTTGTGGCCGGCCAGGCCAGTGAAGGCTCAGGCTACGGATGACATTTTGAGCCCTGATTGCCTGCCAGGTCGGCTGACACTTGGATAGGCTGCACTCCCACAGGGAATGTGACAGAGATATAGTGGAGCCCGCTGTGTCACATTCACAAACACACACACACACACACACACACCTCACCTACTCCCACCTGTGCATGTGAGAGAGAGAGTGTGTGTGTCCACCGGGTGACCTAGGTGCGGCAGGCATCCATTACCAATCTTGGGTGTGATTGAGGGGAGATCTAGCCAGTGAGCATGTCTAGGCTGTTTTATCCCTGCTGCCTTACCACCTGCCTAACCTCCTGAACCTACAATCCTGCCACAGCCTTGAGGGAATTGCAACTCTTCGCTTCACAAATCTAAGTAATACAATATACTGCAGCCACGGGGTCAAAATAGCCCTGAAAATAGCTTTGGAAGAAACCCTACTCAACGTAATTAGAGGTAAAATACAGCTCTACAAAGACAAAATGTAACTTGTAACTTGTATGTACCTTTTTAGCGAAGTATAAGAGGACACTGAAAAAACATCTTTATTGTCATTGCATATATTTACACAACGGAAATTAGTTGGAGCAATCCAGTTTGCAGATTTAAAATCCAATATAAACCTCACACCCACACACCTCACTCATGACCACATACACATTACCCATACTATAAATACATGACATGAATAAATGCATAAACGTGAAAATAGAAAGAAAGGGAGCAGTGAATACAAAGTCATTGTGTCAACACAAATGTACTGTATATAAACAAAGAAGGCATGCATAAAGAATTTTAATGAAGTGTTCGTGGCAGTTTCTGAGCTGCAAATCCAAACTGGCCAAGGCTAAGGGCTAATCTGGCTTTGATGACTTTCCATCACTTTGTTTCACCTTCCTTCATTGCGTGTAAATTGGCTTGTGTGGTGAAACGCTAATGGAGAGGCTTCAAAGTGTGCACTTGGATATCGTCACACGTCAGTCAAACCATACTAAAAGCTGCAAGATGGAATTTGGTAGGTGCATACACAATATTCATGTTCTCAAGCTGACCTGAGACTGTTTATACCAACCACAACGTGACTTTATTTATAACTTGACTAGGGATAGACCGATTATCGGCCCTGGACGATTTGTTATCAGTTGGTATTTCAATCGGGAGAGACTTTGTTGCACATATGCAAAGATTTATTGTACATATGCATAATATGAAATGAGAGTCTTTGGAGATTAGACTCCATCGTTATAAAATAAATCTTGAAAGGGGTAGAGAAGCCAAGACATATCCCCCCGATGGAGCCTAGACACTGGTGATGATGGAGAAGGAACCCGAAGACCAAATGAAGGAGCTGTCCGCCAGAAGGGGACTCAGGGTGCCGTGGTTGACGATGACCAGAGGTGGAAGGGGAGGAGGAGGAGGGCTGCACGTTTGCCTGAAAAGACAGCTGACAGCAACGGAGAGAAGACATTTAAAGCAGGATGTCATGCTGTGATTGGATCATGAATTTCGTGGCCAATTCTGGTTGGTTTACTGAAAAGTGAACGCCTCCAAACAGCTGATTAGTTTTAGGAAGAGAGAGAGGTGATTAGAAGTATTCCTGAAAGAATTTGCGCTGAGCTTCATATGTATTCCTAAAAGATTCACAGGACCATCTGACCATTTAATTAGGACCTGACAAGGGTATCTTAAAGTCAGAGTTTTTTAATGATCCAATTCTAAGAATACAACATTGGTCCTATAGTGACGGACTCAAAATAAGTACAGTGTGTGCGTGTTCATGGAAATAAAGGAACATGTCACTCAGTCAGTGGCGGAAGAAGTATTCAGATCCTTTACTGCAGTAAAAGTACTAATACCACACTGTAAATATACTCTGTTACAAGTAGAAGTCCTGCATTGAAAATGTTACTTTAGTAAATGTATGTAAGTATCGTCAGAAAAATGTAGTTAAAGTATCAAAGAGTAGAAGTAGAAAGTGGCGTGGAAAGAAAAGACTCAAGTAAAGTACAAGTACCTCAAATTTGTACTAAAGTACAGTACTGGAGTAAATGTACCATAAATGCACTCAGAGCAGCAATGTGACTCACTGATGTGTTTCTATGGTACATCAGGCTGTGATACACACACAGTACTACACTCACTGTTGGTTTGGTGTTTTCATGGCATTTGTTTACAGTAGGAAACATAAATGATCACCAGCCTTGTCCTATGAAGCATTTCATGACTACTATGTACGATTCTATCAGGATATTAAATTAAGTTAATGCTTTTCTTTTACATCACACGTGTCAAACTCAAGGCCCGCGGGCCAAATCCAGCCCCCAAATATCAATTTAGGTTCACAATACATTTTGGGCCGCCTAGTTGTGCACCAAACCAAAAAGACGGGAAACTGTTTTTTCAGACTGTAATTATGTGACACTTGTTAGAATAATGTCATTATCAAAGAATAGACAGAAACCACTGAAGTTATACCAAAGTTCATTTTTACTTGCGAACACAACAAGGAACCATTTACAGCACTACTCATAGTACAGAAAATGTCTAACGGGAAGCCCTCTACATCGGCTTATTTATACAATCATAATACAGAGTTGATGTCGTCAGTTGTTATCTGGTCAGAGTCGATGACATCTCCCTTATCTGGTTCTTTCCTCAGCATCACACCATGCTCAGACAAGGTAGCCAATGGTTCCATGTTATCTTGTGAGAGCAAGCAGTGTTTTGGTTTCTTACTATGCAAACAGTTTAATTTAACTGAAAGAAAAGAGTAATCAGTATGATATTGTATTCTTATGCAAACAGTTGTAATATTAACGAGACAGAAAGATTGTAAATCACAATTTTTCTAACAACACTCAAAGCAGAATTTGGCAGATTTGCCGACTTTGAGACTCGGACATTCCCCCAGAAGCAGAGATTTTTCATATTCAGGCTGTGAAACAGGTCGCTGTAGCTTACATTTAAAGAATGCAATCTTTGACCTTGAAACCTGATTTTTTTTGGGGGCTTCATGTCAACCAAACTGTGAGTGACAAGGCTTTATGAGACATGCAATAATACAGTCACAAATATTTGACTCTTTCGATTAAATGAAAGCATGTCAATTACTGCTACTATACTTCTCTGGCCCTTTATGTGATTCTCATTTTCCAGTGTGGCCCTTAGTAAAAATGAGTTTGACGGCCCTGTTTTACATATTGTGCTACAGTTTGGTGTATTTTATACAATATTAAAGCTTTTAGAGGAGTTAGACTTCATTCAGCAGAGGATGTTGTACAGTCTCAAACACACATCGCCACACTTTGTCGCTGCAACGTAGGGCTGTGCAAACAGTCTAATTTGTAATCGTGATTACGATTTCTGCTCACAAAAACAGAGTAATCATTGAAAAATTATTATTTTTCTCTCTCTTATTTTGTCTTTGCGTTCTGAATGAGAGAAAGACATTGAAACGGGAAAAGTATGAAGGGAAATGTCAGAGTTCAAGGTGTTTTCACTCTTTTCATTTAACTGTTTCACTGTTTTTTTTTAAAATTCAGATAATGCAACATCTTTCCAAAAGACAATGAATAATCCTGTTGAATGATTGTGATTTCACTAAAAATAATGGTGATTATGATTGTTTTTCCCATAATCGAGCCGCCCTGCTTGCAACATGATAACTCAGGTGAATAAGATCCGTCTCCTTTTACACTGACCTCCTACCAGGTCAGGCTAGAGTGGATAAATAAAACAAAAATCAAATGACACCTCAAAAGTACACCTACACAAGAATCTGCTTATGTAAGTGTAACTCCTCACTTGTGTCCTCAAGAGTACCACATACTCCCTGATTACCATGCACGACTCTGTGGAACACCGCTGCATAACAGGATGATTTTTTTTTTCTCCATCCTACGCTAAAGCTGGTCTCCCGCTGGACTTCACATGTAGTAGAGCAGGAGTCTACAACACTTTTTAGGCCAAGGACCCCGTAGCTGAAAATAAACAGAACAGGGAACCCTTACTATACATATTGTATGAAATAGTTGCATATTAAACTGGGCCTACAATAACATGTAGGGTGGCCTAAAGCCTTTACACATAACCTTTTTATGGTGCATACAATATTAAGCTCTTAAGATAAAAATGGTTGGCATATTCATATATGTATACATCATGTTTTAATGTTAAAATGTGGTAGAGAGAAGTCGTCCCGTATATATATATATATATATATATATATATATATATATATATATATATTAGGGCTATCAAACGATTAAAACATTTTAATCGCGATTAATCGCATATTTTATCACATGATTAAAATTCCATTATTTTGCGTTTCAGAACAGTTTTTAAGTACATATTAACAATCAAAAGCAATTCTTACCAGTGTATCTTGATTGGGAATCAAATGAATGCAAAGAAAGTTACTTTATGAACTTGATTTTAAGATTTGTAATTATTTATTTACTGTAAACAAAAGAAAAATGTGTGAATCTGTCATTATGGCACAATTCCTCCAAGTACCTAACTAAAAAACTAAAAATCCCTATCCTTAGAGTTACTTATTAGTTAATCAGAGTTACTGCTGCTGTCTTTCTCCATCATGCCTGCAGCCTGCACCAGCAGGATGTGTTAGGAGGAAGTATGGCAGCTTGATGATAAGTACCGGTGCTGCAAAGGGTCAAAATAGTAGCCTGTTAGGCTATTTGGCGGCCCCCCTAGGGGTCCCGGACCCCCTGTTGAAGATCTCTGCAGCAGAGTAAAGCACAGTATGTGGAATACTGTACAAGCAGTGCCTGTCCGTTTCCAGTTTATCATCCTTCTTCCTCCCCTTGGAGAAGGCGTCAGCAGGAACACAACTGTCTACAAGAGGCTGTGTTTACACAGCTATAAAACCACTTACACCGAAGAATGAAACTTTTATTGACTAGCAGGGGTTGAGCAACGATGCCTCGCTTTATTTCGAGGGTGGGTTTTAATGCCGGTGGAGGGGATGTACATCACAGTTGGAGGGAGTGGAGTGGCAGGAAAAATGCCACTGTTAATTCAGGGTGTTAATCTTCACTGGTCTCATGATTGGATTCGATTATGATTATCCTGTCAAGGAATCAAATCGATATCACGACGCATCACGATGCATCATTGTTAAATTGAGTGCAGTATAGAGGTGGATGAATAATGTCTTTGTCATCATGTATTTTTGTTTTGTTTGTTTGTTTTGTCAATGTATACGTCACCATTATGTGTACCATTATGTGTACCTGCCTAGGGACTGCAGATGAAAAGTAGTTATTTTGACTAATTCTGGCATTTTTACATGGTGTTTTTATACACCAATGTTAATAAATATGCATGGTCCCTATCAAATAAAACAATAAAAAAAAAAAAAAAAGTCAATGCATCCAGGATCTATCTACCAGCCAAATGTCGGTAAAATATGCAAGGGGCTGGTTTGCTTCACTCACCAGCCAAAAAGATAATGTTAATCAATTGAGTGGCTGGCAAAATGTGAACATTCACTAGCAGCTGGACGAAAAAGTTTATTTTTCACCCAGGATGCTTCACCACCTCCATATTATTATATATTGCTACACATAGTTTTCATCAACATATTCAAGCTGTCATATATAGTATGTGTATATATATATATATATATATATATATATATATATATATATATATATATATATATATATATGTGTGTGCTCTTAAAAAAAGACACTTTCTGAACAACAAAAAGAGCTAGCGGAAAATCAACAAGTAACATCAGTAGACAATAATCGATTATGTTCTGTCACTGCATCCATGCAGAATCATCCAGGTCTGCATCACGATGCATCATTGTTAAATTGAGTGCAGTATAGAGGTGGATGAATAATGTCTTTGTCATCATGTATTTTTGTTTTGTTTGTTTGTTTTGTCAATGTATACGTCACCATTATGTGTACCATTATGTGTACCTGCCTAGGGACTGCAGATGAAAAGTAGTTATTTTGACTAATTCTGGCATTTTTACATGGTGTTTTTATACACCAATGTTAATAAATATGCATGGTCCCTATCAAATAAAACAATAATGTCAATGCATCCAGGATCTATCTACCAGCCAAATGTCGGTAAAATATGCAAGGGGCTGGTTTGCTTCACTCACCAGCCAAAAAGATAATGTTAATCAATTGAGTGGCTGGCAAAATGTGAACATTCACTAGCAGCTGGACGAAAAAGTTTATTTTTCACCCAGGATGCTTCACCACCTCCATATTATTATATATTGCTACACATAGTTTTCATCAACATATTCAAGCTGTCATATATAGTATGTGTATATATATATATATATATGTGTGTGCTCTTAAAAAAGACACTTTCTGAACAACAAAAGGAGCTAGCGGAAAATCAACAAGTAACATCAGTAGACAATAATCGATTATGTTCTGTCACTGCATCCATGCAGAATCATCCAGGTCTGCATCACGATGCATCGATGCAATGGTTAATTTTAACGTCCCTACTCTTAATGATTTACATTCCTTCTCATTGAGGACAAGGATCAGCTGTACCTGGACCAACGGATCCTTGGATCTACCTCAGAGTGTCTTAGTATTCCAACACACAGTTATCGTGCGTATCCATATCCAGATGTTCTATTCTTTTTCAATGCACATGTGGCGTTCCATCATAGAGCTCATTAAACACTGACATGTTTTTCATTAAAATTAAATTAAAGCCTACAGTATGCATTGTGTCAAGTTCTGCATGGTATAAAATCTCCCATGGTCCATGCTCTCACTCTGCTCCTCTTCTTTCTCTCTGTTGGGATGTTTATAGACCCGTTTAGTCCCACTATTTGGGTTTTATGGGCCTAATGTGGAATCTCAGCAGCAGACTGATCAGGTAAGACCACTAAACAGACGGTGGTTAGAGTCACTTGAAAAGGTTAGGAATGTAGTCGAAAACTATTTGTCTTAGTACCTTCCATAAAATGGATAATATGTTTGAGTTTTCCAGTGGAGCAATACAAATGTGATTTCTACCTGGTTGTTTGCTCCAGTGCATCAAAAGTTTTTCACATATTTTGCCTCATCAGACTGTTAAAAGTATGGGTTGGGCATCGTTTTGATTTAAACAAATCTGATTCCAATTCCGATTCTTCCTTTTGATTCCGGTTTTTATAGATTCTTGATTCTGATTCTTTGAGGAATGGAGTTGAAACGGGTTACATACTTATTTCACAGATAAGAGGAACATTTTTATTTTTATTCAATGGTGATTTACAGTTCTACCGGTTTTTTTCAACGTGAAATAAAGGCTGAATCCCATTTCTCTGTCTTACCCCTACCCCTTACCCCTACCCCTTAGTTTACCCCTAGCCCTTGGCCCTAGAAAAACGAGTGGTAAGGGTTTGGGGTGAAAACATACCTCTATGAAATTAGACGCCACTTGGTTACATCATCATACATACTTAGGTCTGTTTGCAATAAATATTTGTATACAACACTGCATGGTGTGTTGTATATCTGTTTCAGTTATCACAGTTTTGAATGTCATTGATGTTCAGAAACACTTTCTTTGTTAACAAAAAGCTGTCTTTATTGCCCAATAAAGTAAACATTATTACAACTATTACAACTATTAGAACCATAACTTAAATGTCACACACATATAAAAAAGGCACTCAACTGTATAAAACTAAAAAAAGACACACAAGACCACAAACAAACAAAAAACTACAGCTATTCTAAAATTCCAGACCCCAGTCTGATGCCTGTTGGCCAGTAACCTTTCCCTCCATACCCCATTTCTTTCATTAGTGTCCTGTATCATAACCAACAACAATGTGCAGGTGCATGAACATGAATGAATTACACATGAACGCAGAAACTTCTGCTCGTTTTGAAGCCCAGAAAGTGGATCAGCTGCTGGGTTTCCTCCGGCGTCCCTGTGTGATACAGGATGGTATATGTAAAGCATGTATTGATGTCTCCAAAGCAAGTAGTGTCATACACTGATATCAAACGAAATTCGCTGCTAATGGAGTTTAGTTAACACTGTAGACATGCATGGAGTCCATTCAAGGCAGAGAAATGCGGGACTGTTGTGCAAATAAGAAATGTCACTAACGTTAACGTTAACTTTACAGTTAGCGTTAGCATTAGCATAGCAAGCTAGTTTTTTTTTTTAAACGTTTCAATTACAAATATGGTTGCAAATATATATGTACAGGACTGTATAGAGCACAAAACAAGACCGTCGGAATTTTTAAATCAATTCTTTAAGCCGAAAATACTTACATTTATGGGTCTCTCTGGTCGACCTGGCAGCCATTTTCCTTGTTGCGCAATGTATCTGGATACCCCTTGCTTTTGAAGTAAGCTTGTGTCCTTGCTTAGCGTTAAGGGGTATATAGCCCTTCCCATTAGCCCTACCCCTTGACCAAAATGAGTATTGGGACAGCATTTACTCTCATGTGAGCGCGCAAAACTAAGGGGTAGGGGTAAGGGGAAGGGTTAAGACAGAGAAATGAGACACAGCCAAAGTCACACTTCAGATTTCCGCTTCCTGTGCTCCATGGCTGCAACACAACAAGCGCCTGCAGGTAAGGTGGCTGCTACGGAATCAAAAACCTAGTTAGGTACTTGTATTACATTTGGAACCGATAATCAGATTCTAAACCAAATTTTCAAAGTGATTCCGATAAAAAAAATTGAATTGAAATCGTATTTTTTTAAACAATTCCAAGTTGGAACCGGTTCTCGATGCCCAATCCTAGTTAAAAGGCTTAAAAGGTAGACTATGTCTGTTAGTCTATTTGTATTGTTCTGTGCATGTATTCATTTCATATCCAACTTTCATCTCACATTCAGTTAGATCAGGGCTTGAAGAAAAGGGTGTCTGACAGTTCTTGGTTTTCTCCTCCTTAGTGAGCATAAACCAATCCCTTTTTACAGCAACACTTTCATGCAAAAGATCAGACTTTTTCAGACTTATTATATAGACATAGACTTGAAAAAAATCTGAACCCATTCTTCAATGCTTCTGCCTTAATAAAGGGTTTATGTTACTCACTAGCTGAATGTCACAGTTCCTTGCTTTTCATTTACCAAGTTGCTGATTACTATAGCCGACTATATATCTTTGTATTCATTTCATCATCATTAAAATGAAATAGGATGTATAATTCCTGACATAAGCATTTATACATAACCATCTTGCAAAACTAACCATTTAAATAAACGCCTCTATATATACAGTACGTACACACTCAAGGCTCACATCAATTCTGAAATGATTATTGGATTGTTGCAGAAGAAGCAGAGATGATGCATTCAGAGGCTATGCAATTCACTGCAACTCTGTTATTCTGCAGCTGTGAAAGGAGACTCATGGCATTAGGTATAAATGGGAAAGTAATTAGCAGAGCATATGCACTTGGACTTGCAAGAGGGCGGCTCTTTGTACTACCTGCACACGTGTGTGTGTGTGTGTGTGTGTGTGTGTGTGTGTGTGTGTGTGTGTGTGCACGCTGTTCAAGGCCACCCACCGCAGGAGAGCCTGACTGACAGCCTGAGAGAAGCAAACACACTGCTAAACAAATGCACACTCGTGATATCAGAGCAGCTTCGTTGAGAGAGACGACTCCCTCTTGTCTCTACAACTATCAACCCAAAACATTACAAGAATATTGATGTTTAACACTTCATTTCATGTTAACACATTTTCATCATACATGATCTAATAACTCTACTGTACGTCTTTGGAGAGTTCACTTTATTGCCTAGACCCAGAGAAAATGTACTGATTGCTGTTTCCTCACATCCTGCCTATATGTTGTAAGCACTTCCTGCCTCGCTGGAAGTGGTCTCCCCATGCATTTGAGACGGTGCACATCACAGCATGATGCAATGCTGCAGCCTGCACCAGCAATGCTAACGATTACACTGCGAATAGAGCTGGTTCAAAGACTGCTGGCAAATAATTATTACTGGAGGGTTTGTTTCAACAGCTTGTATTGCTCTGTTTGCACTCCCTTTATTTACAGACCTACAGACCTTTTTTCAATTTAACAGGCATTTCATACTGTATGCTGTTATATTCAGGAAAATTGGAAAAATGCCATTCATTTCCATATGAGTGGTACTACACAGGTAACAAGGACAGCTTTTTTAATAAAGTTAAGTTTTAGAATCAGACTTGTCATGTGTGATTGGGACAGAGGTGCCAGAGACTTCCAAATGAACAGCACCAACAACAAATGCACACATAATATATGTAACTAGGGTTTTATGAATGGAAGTGAAGCTGGAACGTTTCATAGTCATTGGGAGTTAAAGATGGCCATTTAATTTGTTTTTTTCTTTCCCAATTGGTAGAAAGAGGGGAAGAGCTATCTTAGTGGTGTGTCTAAGTCTGTAACAGACCTTTCATTTTGTTTCATTGTGATTTAATAGGCCTACTTCTCCGCTATGTCTTCTAGCTGGCCAGCTGCCCTCCTGCCCCCATCCTGGGCCTATGATTTGGACATTTAAAAGAGCAGACAAATGCATTCAAAGCATTCTAAATAACTGATACAAACTGATAAACTGATGAAAACAGAAAACAAACCAAATTATTTATGAGTTTTTATTTGACAAATCAGTTTTGTTTCCCTCATTTTTCGAATGCCACTCTCTCAATGCCATAATCACTCACCATGGAGCCCTCATACTGTATTTCCTCTGGAGTGCCAAGTGCTGGCTCATGTTATTGCACGCCACAGGGGCCTATCACCGCTGACGGATTGCTAAATGCTACTCATACATCTCAACTTCCATCTTGTACGGGATGGTGCAGGGCAGCTGACTGCTAGTGTCACGTTACAATGATGGTGAGTGCCAAAGAGATGTGAGAACGGATCTAAAAGTGTGGAATAATAGGGTATCAGACTGGATGGATGGATGGATGTTCGGATGGACGGATGGTCGGATGGATGCACTGATGCGCTGATGGACAGACGGATGGATGGATGCACTGATAGACGGATGTGTGGATGAACTGATGGACAGATGGATGGATGCACTGATGGACGGATGGATGCATGCACTGATGGACAGACGGATGGATGGATGGATGGATGCACTGATGGATGGATGGACGGACTGATTGACGGACGGATGGATGCACTGATAGATGGATGGGTAGATGCACTGATGGGTGGATGGGTGGATGGATGGATGGATGGATGGACAGGTGGACGCGCGGATGGATGGCCTGACCGATGGCCTGACCGATGGACGGATGCACTGATGGATGGCTGGATGGATGGATGGACGGACGAATGATGGATAGATGGACGGATGGATAAATGGACTGACGGATGGATGGATGTAATGATGGATAGGCGTATGTTTGGACGTACGGATGGATGGATGGATGTAATTATGGACAGACGGATGAATGGACAGACCGATGGGTGGATGACCAGGTTTGCAAACAGCTTGTCATTTGTGACTTCGAGAGCTTAATCTTTCTTGGAGATGTCTCTCAACATGTTTCTCAAACTCTGAAGGCGTCTTAAGGGCAGCTAATTGTGTTGTTAGTTCTCGTCCCTGCTTATGGTCGTCTTTTATTTCCTTTTTCATTCCTTCCTTCCTTCACTGTCTCCCTGTCTTTATCTTTCCTCCTATTCGGTTTTTACACTTTGTACTTAATCCCACATAGCCTTTCTACCTAGCCGACGTCTGATAATGAGGTCATTTATCACCACTATGTAGAGAAGGCCTCTTTTTAATGCATGTGTTTCCACCTTCTTGGAAAAGACATGTTTTCGAACAAAATTGCTTTTTTGAGTCCTGATAGTGTTAATCCCCTAGAACAGTCATTTCAAAGCACCAGACGCTCTCCATCCCCTTCACAGAGTGCAAAAGCCATTAAAAGTTGTGAGTTTCCTTGTAATGGCATTATGAGTGAATCGTGTGGCCTGTGCCTGCCTGAGCCTCCCTCAGGCCATCTCCCACTCACACCATATGGCCACACACAGCACATACTAGGGGTGTGAATCTTCACTGGTCTCACGATTCAATTTGATTACGATTGAATCGATTACGATTATCCTGTCAACGATTCAATACGATTTGATATCACGATGCATCACCTTTTAAATATTATTGTAAATTGCTACACATGGTTTTCATCAACGTATTCAAGCTCTCAGATATATATGAAATCCCCTTTTTATTGTATCTGCTCTTAAAAAAGACACATCCTGAAAGTCTGAACACAGCAGACAGCAGCCAAAAGGCAAAAACTAAAAAAGCAGGAAACGAAAATCAACAAACATCAGTAGGCAATATTCGATTATGGTCTGTCACTGCATCAATGTAGAATTGTCCAGGTCTGCATCGCAATGCATCAATGAAATTATCAATTTCTAGCACATACTGTACACGTTTACACGCCCACTCTTCTCATGCTCAGTGTTGGAAGCTCATTGTTTAGAAAGAAATACAAATTTGAAAAGTACCTATATATCTAATTTCCCTCTGTTTAAGCCATAGTTTTACCTTATTATAAAAAACTTTGTGATCTATATCAGATTGTTTGGTATTCCAAATATTTGGGCCTTTAACTGAAAAAGAGGACTGGCCAAATGCTGTCATGCACTTTGCAGGTTTACAGTCTCCACGGACTGCACCTCTTGTGGTGGCTCCTTTACTGGAGTATTTTTGAATCATTCAACTGGCATAAACATGTAAACATGTAGAAAAGCCATATTTCAATCTCAGTCTCTCATCCACATCAGCGTGCTAGCCTGGCTTAAAGCAAATTGTTACAAACAAGCCGTCTGTATGCAGTCCAACTGTTCTTCTTAGTTTGCCATGTTTTTAAAATTAAATTCTTGTAAAGTTAGCTGCTACACAAACCAGCCCCTCCTCTCTGCCAGGACAGCAGGACGAAATGATACTGACTTTCTTTCTAAACTTAAAAATAATATGTATTTTGCTGACACTATTTTTTTTTTCCAGTGAGATATGACTCAATTATATTAACTGAATTAGTGCCTTTTCCCTGCATAACAATAATGACCAGAATGCACCTAATTACAACATTATCCAGACCCTACTGTGGTGATTTTGCGGCACAACCTGGACATAAAAAAAAGTTCAGTCAAAAAGCATGTTCTCACCAGCACTTGTGCCCTAACTTTGGGTGCACTTAACGCAATAAAAAAAAAATTCACTCAATATTCTTAAGAAGGCGTTTTTCACACAGACCATTTCTACAAATTTTTTATACAAAAATCAAATTCCATAATTGCCCTTTAAGCAATTTCAAAATGGCAAACCACTCGCACGTGGGCTGGAACTGTGCCGTGGAGATTTCCTCCGACCTAAAAGAAATCTGGAGCACCTGTCAGAAATGCACTTCATTATGAAGCCACGTGGAAAGACTAATGTTTGGGGGGGTCAGTGAGTAGAGTTGATTGAGTAGCGTGAGTTGTATCTGAGAGTAGCTGCTGGATAGCTGGTTTGTTGTATTTTGGTGCACAGCCTGTGCCCCTAGTGTTTGGTTTGGTTGTGAGGTTTACGACCCTTGTGTTGTCTCCCGAGACCGGGCTTTTTCACGGTGTGTTCAGGGGGCAGGCAGCTAGCGGATCAGGGAGAGATGCCTACGATTTGAGACAAAAATGAAATTTCACCTTTAATTTGTCATTTTGCAAATCATTCTCTGCTCTGAGAAAACTGCTTTCTACTCTAGCCTCTAGAGAGAGAAATGAATGAAATTCATGAGGCGTCAAAATGATATGATTAATATGTGATGAAAACTGATCATTATCCAAATCACAATCACTCACTCTTCCCATTGCATTACATAGGAGGCAGTGGTTTTAGAGTCTCTGGCATATCATTGTATGAGTTTCTCAGTGTAGATATCGCTGCATGGAAAATAGCAAAGTGTATAGGACCTGTGGACAGAGGTGGACAGATGTTGCCCGGAAAGCCAGTAGTACAGATCCTCGCAGAAAAATTATTTATTTATTTTAATATTTTCCAATGAAAAGGAGAATAATGATATAAAAATGATCATTCCCTCCAATATTGTGAATCATATCGCATTCGCAATATCAGTCAAATGAATCGTAATGAGATATTTTCCTCATATTGTGCAGCCCTACTAGTCAGTGATTTAAAGTGTGATCCACCTTTTAGCATATTAGTTACTGCTTGTTACTGCATGTGGTTTTTCAGCCCAGTAACAATTACGTCCATATTGGACGATTCCACACCTCACGATTTCTGTCCAACGCCATTGTTCAATGCCACTGCAGGAGGTAGGGGCTCTTAGGCTAACGTGGAGGTTTGGGTGGTGGATGGGTGTGTCAGTTTGCGTCCTGTCACGTTCCAACAATTAATGTTCACAATATTTCAGCTTAACCATACAGTAGTTATCATGCCCAGGCAATGTAGAAGTAAATCATTTGAAAGATGTTAGCATTGGACATTATTAGGACTGGTTACCGAATTCAATACTTTTTAGGCACCGACCAAATTGCCTCTCAAGTATCGAGTATTTAAAAATGCCTCGTCATTCAATACCCAATTTCAGTACCTAAGGAGTAAATCTCATCAGAGTCAGTGAGCCAATCAGCATGCAGCATGCTTCTACCAAGATCTAATAATGTCTGTGATTGGCTGTCTTACGTTACACGTCGTAGAAACACGCAGGAAAAACTCTACGTTACACTGAGACGGTTCACGTAGTCGGAGCTGAAAAATATAGATAAAGATTTGTGCTGCAATGTCTAATGTTGTAATTTGTTTTTGTTTCAATAATTTGGTATCGAAAAAAGTATAATTTAGGAACCGGTAGCAAAGTCACAGTATTGGTATCGGTACCGGTATTGAATATTTTTTAACGATACCCAGCCCTAGACATAATATTCCTCCAATATCAGAGATACAGTAGGGTTGGGTACTTTCACCCTACGATGGGGAAACTTTCTAGCCTGGGAAAACCCTGACGAACTTCCGGCAAATTTGAGATTTGCTCTGCAGGTCCGTCTGGCGAAGAGCCCATTCAAGCCCATTTCCAATTTTTCCAAATCGAGGCACCAATCACAACCATTGTGGCAGGCTTTACATGATGACGATAGCGCAGGGACGGCAAGCAGATTTTTGTTTACGTTCAACATGGCGCCCACCAAAGTGCAGCTACCCGTTGTTGCCCGTAAGCTGTCGCTGCTACGTCAACCGGATCGTTGGTGTGATTGGTTGAAGGACTATCCAATTGCGCCCAGAGGCATTTGAGCGGTGTCCGTTGGTGACGCCCCTTTGGAAATGGGCTGTGAATGAACCCAGACCCACTCTCAGTTACAACTGAGAAGGGTCTGGTGTCAACCAGGCTTGAAACTTTCACAGATAGATCATCTGTAGGGCTGTTTGTAGTCCTTAGGTGAGCTCCTCACACCGTTTAAAACAGAGGATCAATGAACATTGAAGACCTATCAGGGTGGTGATTAAATTTCCCTGATCAGGGGTTAAAGTGGGTTCTGGCAGGTGGGGGAATCCTAAGGTCCGTGTGGGGGTGGGTTAACTGTCTGCCAAATTAATCAGAGCACAAAAGGCCAAATTGACTCCTAATTTACCATATGACCGGTTACTTAAAAGCATTTAAAAGGCTATTTAAAAAGATAAAATAGACGGAGTCTGACGGAGTCACTTCACATGAATACTCAGCCTCTGAAAGTTCTATAATGTCTTCTGTGGCTCTAAATCTGAGATCTTGTACACGTATCTCGGGGTTGAGGCATCTTTTCTTTTACAGAAAGCCTGCATTACAAACTTGAGGCATGGTTGAAACACATTAGTAGGCAGAGTCAACTGAGTTGTTGCATCATGGGTATATGTTGGTTTCTGCTGCACCTTTGTTAACCATACGCACTAAAGCTTTAAGAGTAGTGCGGGCATACGGTTGTTTTAAATGAAACATTATTATGTATTTTTGGTCTTTCTTCCTTTTCTGACGCGCAAACTTGAACACAAACCCACACTCACACCCCCCTAATGTCCTCTGTAACCCTATCCACACACACAAGTGCTCTCCGAATGACTGGAGACTGACAGAGAGGGGCGAGACACAAAGAGTTTCACAACTCACTTACAGACAGGCTGAGTGATGGCCAGCGGGGAGGAAATCAATAGCAGGAGGGAAGACACAATCAAAGCTGTCCATGGACCAACATCCCGTTACTGTCGACGGCTTTTAATCCATAAAGCCGGTGTCCCCCCCCCGAACAAAGGGAGAGGCAGGAGGCTCTGCTCTTATCTCTATCAGGGCTTTGAATTCCAAAGGCTTATCACTGTGGAGTTACAGGGGAACTACGTGGCATTAGACTGAGTGTCAGCCTCTTGTGGGAAAAGGAGAGGTTTAATGTTGTCTGGCTAGAAAATGGCTAATAGATGAGATTGTTTGGTATAAAATCTATATACATTTGCAATACAAAAACGTAAAAATACCCATTAAGCCAACAGATCAGGGATTGACCAGTTATCAGCTTGACCGATTATCGGGGCCGATATTTGGCAGTTTATTTAATCGAAAACCGATGAAGTTAATTATAAAGAAAGTGCGCTACGTTATTTATTTTTTTGTCTGTGTATTATGTTTAGGGTTTCAGTTTTATTACGTAATTGCTTAAAGCATTTAATCAAACTTTTGTGTCGGCGTTTGTTCCAAATATCCGTTATCGGTTTCATTAACTACTAATAATCTGTATCAATATCGGCCCTGAAAAAACAGTATCGGTCGACCCCCTTTGCTTTTTTACGCTTCTATCATGTTTGGAAAAAACACAATAACATGCAGAATTACTGCAGTGTGCGTTTGAGTGACAGGTCATCTCTGACAGGAACACACAGCAATGAACCCGTGGCTGAGATTCGGTGTCTAATTGACAACTGTGATTTGTTTTAAATGACGCAATACATTCTGAAAGAGTGCATTGCGTAAGTTCTCAAATCAGCCAAGAGAAAGTAAGAATTCTGTCTCTGAGACGCCGGAAGACACTGGAGGTGAATGGAATGTCACTCGCTGACAAATTGCATTTTTTTTTAAATCAATCATGCCCCTGTTACTCTCTACTACTGGCTACGAGGCTACTGTAGTTTTCATTGGACCTACTTTCAAATGAAGACATAGTTCCTGAAATCTGCTGTGGCCTGTGGTGAGTTTAAAAATCTGGCAGTTATTTGTATGAAACTTACTCTTTAGATATAAAAATCATAAAATGTGGAGTTGGGCTGTGGCGCTCAGCGTTAATGATAATAATAATGAAAAGGGAAAAGGGGGAATACATTTGACTCATTTTAGATACTCAAAGATGCTTTTGACAAAAGTGGGTGAGTAGACTAACTAAACTGGAAAACTGAGCAGGGCAAACAAACGCAGAATAGTAGAGTTGTGTTCTACAAGAGACTTCTTGATCATCCACAAATCGGCTTATAAATCATCATCAAAAGACACTCCAAGAGTTTTTGTGGCTTCGCGGCAGGTCAGCTGAATATCTACAGGCCAGCATACATCTCAACATTTATGAAGATTAAAGTTTCTAATAATAAATTAGTAAAGAATAGATATTAAGTTGGGTTTTAAGAGTTGTCCTTACAAGCAAATACCTCTGTAAATTAACAAATACATGTCGACTCGACACCGCTAACTAACTCTAGTCTCTCATAGCCAGACCTTCCTCCACAGCGCTGCACAGAAAGGTCTGGCGAGGAGTCCACACAGCATTCTGGGATGGGAGAAAAACGTGCTCTGGTTTATTGGCATTTCTTTAAACCAATCACAATCGTCTTGGGCGGCGCTAAGCCCTGGACGGAGCCATGGCGCCGCTGCAAAATAGGGAAGGAACTTGTTTTGGTGGAACATGTGGACGTTCAAAAGTAGTTTTAGTCGTGCAACAGAAAACTGAGATTGGACAGATAGTCTAGCTAGCTGTCTGGATTTACCCTGCAGAGATCTGAGGAGCAGTTAACCATAGTCCTCAGAAATCCACCGGAGTTTAGAACGCCAACACAAAGGAAGAGGAAGGGGACGGACATCGGGCCGAAATCAGGGACATCCGGCGGAATTTCCAGCGGCACCGGAGCAATCCTGGAAATGAAACGACGTCGATATAGACTAACTAAACTCAAATAACTATTGGAGCACGTCTCTCTTTTCCCTCTAGGAAAAATGTAGATTTTGTGGATTTGAAGATGTGCTCTATATTCCCTGTTTCAACCCCCATCATGTTGACCACATTTGTCCCATATATGCATGTATTATGAATGAATATTCAGTGGAGTCAGCGAAGAGGAAAGCGCATTGATCCAGTGAAGATCCGGCCTGACACTCGGAAACACTCACCCACCTTCCAGAGTCTAATCCCTCTGCCTCTTTCAAGTCTTTTGAGACCCCATTGGCTTCATCTACCCATCCCATTCAGTGTGTGTGTGTGTGTGTGTGTGTGTGTGTGTGTGTGTGTGTGTGTGTGTGTGTTCACAGACTGACATGCTCATGTAATATTCAGCAGACCCCGGAGCCTGCGGGTGCCACTGGTCTGCCCTGTGCTGGAATAGAGGTGTCTGCCCTCATCTCACCTGTGACTGCCAAAGGAAAGACTTGTGCCATAACCGCTTTACTGCATCCACCTTTTCTTCCTCTCTCTCTCTCTCTCTCTCTCTCTCTCTCTATCTCTCTCTCTGTCTCTCTCGCTCTCTCTCGCTCTCTCTCCCCCTGCCTCTTCATTCTCCTCCAGGCTCTTTTTACCATCCTGGCCCCGTCCTCTCTCCCTCATCTCTCCTATCCTATAGTTGTATCCCGCTTGGCTGTCACCCCCACCATCTCCTCCACTGTCATGTCCTCCTCTCTTTCCTCATCTGTCTTCTCTCCTTTTTTCAATTTCCCTGCCATTCATTCTGTCTCTCCTCTCTTTCTTTGCGGCTCAGTCTGCACCCTTCCCGTATTTCTCCTTCCTCCTCGCCGTGCAACCTATCTCGACCTTAGGTCTGCCTCTTTGCTCTCAGTGTGGCAGAATTAGCTTGTCGCTCTCTGTTCTTTCACTTAATCCTGCGGGAAATGACAATGTTTCAGCCTGCTGCCATTATTTCACAGATCAAAGCGTTGAAATTGAACCGGGCTCGGCTGAAAAAAACATAACCGGGGCTCCTATCGCGTCGTTTACTTTTGCAGCAGTCTCACTGCTCGCTGCCAAAAGAGGTGTCGAACTGTGTGTGTGTGTGTGTGTGTGTGTGTGTGTGTGTGTGTGTGTGTGTGTGTGTGTGTGTGTGTGTGTGTGTGTGTGAGTTCTTCAGTCTCAACACTCCCCCTGCTGGCTGCAGGAAGCAACAAGTGTTGTACAGGTGTCAAAAATCTATATAATAATTAGATCAATATCTGTTATCTGTTCAGAGCCTGCAAATAAAAGCTGATTCGGAGAAGACCCTTTTAAAATTAGACCAAAAAAAGTTTAAATAAAATAAAAAATGAGCGTCAGTAAAGGAAAATGTTATTTATGCAATAACTCATATAAGTTATGTATGATAGTAAAATGCGTGAAACAAAACAAAACAAAAAGGTACACTCTTTATGACCGGGAGGTCAGCGGTCTCACTCTCAGAGAACCTTTCCTAATATATATATATATATATATATATATATATTTTTAATGAAAAAGTTGTAAATGGTCACCAGGTACAGTACCTCGAATTCATAATTGATCACCTGATTTGATTAGATTAGATTGTACTTTATTGTCATTGCACACTAGCACAATACATTAGCACACCAGTTAAACAAATTAACTTGGAACAGGAGCAAAGTGTATACAGTTATATGAACAGGAGTGAATAATATTTGATGTACAGAACTTTTTCATTGCAATCCAGCCATTTGGACCAATGAAGTCGCTGTATACAATTTTGAAACGGACAGCTGCATGTTAAAGAGTAATTGAGGAGGGGTAGAGTACATACTGTACCATTCCAACACAGGACGCTTTACTAGGAGATCTGTGATTATGCAGATTCTTAAAAGTACAGGAGCTGATGATACCACCATTATGGTCCAATCAACCGAGCCATCTGGATGCCCATTAAACAGAAAATTACAGACACCCACAGTGCAGTGTGCTGACATTGTGTCTGTGGTGCAGCTCAAGGCCTCTGGTTTTTATAAAGATAGTTGCAGTAGCTGCTCGGGCTTCTTGCAGCAAAAATGAGAATTTTCTTTCTGACATGAATAAAGGAGGAAATGATGTGTGATCTCGCAACAGCTGCAGTTGCCAATGTAATATGGGGGCAGACAAGGATGGGAGGAACGTGCCAAATGCAATGGGAGTTTCAAGTCAAGTGGGTAATGTTCTCACCAGCCGTCTCTGTTTGTGTGTGTGTGTGTGTGTGTGTGTGTGTGTGTGTGTGTGTGTGTGTGTTTGTGTGTAGAGGTACTGGCACTGGGTTGGGGGGTGGGTAATGCGTGTGTATGCCACAGTGTTGAACATCTGGGCATCTTTTTGAAGTACCCAGGTGTATAGTGTAGCGACAGCTGCACCGCTTCCCTCCTTTCTTCTCGAAAAGACGAAGGGAGCGTGACAAGCAGAAAATCCCCCTTGATCTATAACACCTCCGCCTCCATACCTAACCCCCTTCCTTCCTCCCGTTATTTTGCACTCTATGCCACCAACAACACCTACCTTCAATCCTACTAGATCTGGGCAGATGGACCAGCTCCACAGGTAGATAAGTGCCGACACGTTCCCAGAAGAGCTCTTCCAATCAACAATGGTCAGATAGAGGGAGCAGAAACTAGCTGTTGCTAAAGTGACTGCTCGAGCATGTCAATGAAAGTGAGCGTGTGCCATCCAAACGTTAGCTTAAGAACAATGGGTAAATGACGACCAGGCAAACACTAAAGTGGCAGTGCCTTCACCTGCTGTTTGCCTCTGGGGACCAATCAGAAAGATTACTAACAAGGTATTCTTTGTTCAATACAAAACATTATAATCTTAGAGGGAGGACTGCTTCTCTGAAGTAAACATTTTAGTTTCCAAATCGGTTTCTAAGGGTTTTCCTTGATCTTTGCTCTAAATTATAATCGCAAACCTTTTCACCAATATGATGGAACTTCTGGGGGGTGTTGCTGCAGATAAAAAGACTGCTAGAAAGTTTTCTCAACAAGTTACAAACTCAGTCATGGCTTATTCATTCCACTTTTTATTACATTTTTCCCTTTTTTAACTTTCTCTGCAGATTTAAGGCACACAATGTAACTTATTTAGGTAGTTGGAGTTCTGCCACTCCTTACCTTCTATTCATTGCAATTCTGTTTTCTATTCCTACGATATATGTATTAGGTACTGTAAGTGTCGTATAGTAATTGATTTGAGATGTACTGAGCCAGCGATATTACTTTCCTTACATGCGTGCTTATAAAACTGATTATTACTGAACTGCAAGATCAAATTTGAACTTTTTGAAATTTGGCAAGCACTCAGCCTGGCATAGTCATCTTTAGCCTGGGCGAAAGGGCTAAGTGTGTACAGCATGAATGCCTGTGTATGGGTGTATGAGCCTTAAAGAAAAGTCAAGGGTAGTACCTCCTAAAGCGCGGTCCACAAAGTCGCAAAGTGTTTAATTCCATCTCCTACACAGCATGCGCCTCCATACTCCAATCTAATTTACCAATCAGCCGGCGTAATTACGCCCTAAGATCTGCTCCACTGAGCAAAATGTCTTCTGTCTGCTGCTCGAGTGGCGCAAATAAAACTGCTGCCCCGTCGCTCTTGATGAACAGAGAGAGACAGACCCCAAGGAGAGCAGCAGTGTTACAAATGAAAGTCTGTACAGATTAATCAGGAAAGCCTTAGTTGTGTGCTTCTTGTAATTAAGGGTGAGATTAATGACAATGCACATATGGTCTTGTTAGAGCTTATGAAATACTATAAATGGTGATAAGAAACCTGATGTTTTATGAGTACACAAGGTGGATTCATAAAATCTGCATCCTGTGTTAGAGATATAAGTGAGGTTTAGCCTCTCTCTGATTCAAAGCCTGCTATTCATCCTTTCTTCACATAGAACCACTCCCTCCTCCATTTACAAGCAACACTGTACATCTAAACCTTTGTAATGAGCCCTGGAGTTAGGCATGGCTGCCCTCTCTTCCTGTTACATCCACAGCAGGTGATTGAGCTCCTGTGCTCTCTGATGTGGTGTTTAATTGCCAGTTGTTTTTGATCGTGACTGTCCTTAGCACCTTCACCGTCACTCGTGTTCTTCTTTTAGCTTCTGATCAAAAAGGGGTGCCCTTGTCTATGTCGACCGATTAATTTATGGTATAGTTCCGGTGCCGCCAGGGGCTCCACCAGATGTCCCTTATTTTCGGCCGAATGTCCCTCACCTTTCGCTGTCGATTCGGGAAACATCCTCCGAACTAGAACCAACAATGAAATTATATTTATCTTTTTTTTCTCATCACACACTCGACAGCTATTTTAATTCCAGAGCTCGCCTCCCTACATGCACGTTCCACCAAAACAAGTTCCTTCCCGAGGCTATTTTGCAGAGGCACCGTTGCTCCGTCCGGTACTTAGCACCGCCCAAGACGATTGTGATTGGTTTAAAGAAATGCCAATAAACCACAGCACATTTTTTCTTCCATCCAGGAATTTTGTGTGGACTAGCCAGACCTTCCTCCGCAGCGCTGTGGAGGAAGGTCTGGCAATGCAAGACTAAGGGTGCCCTAAGCATTTCAGTAACTTACAAGGAGTCTGTCCTGACTGAATGCTTAGCCCAGAAAAACCCACAAGTCTTTTTTACGGCCCTGAAAATGGATAATCCTGCCTGTGTATTCGGTTGCATAGAGTCACAGGTCAACTTTTAATCAGATGCTGAGGCGAGCAGACTGGTGCGCCCGCGACATGACCTCGAAGGGTTGAACACACAAGAGATTAGCATGGAGCACACAAGCCTTTGCCAAAGGGTCATGATGCAACAAAGATGAGATTATAGAACTGGGTTTACAGGATCTCACTGTGAATGTATCTGGTGTATTCAGCCATCTTTTGGAGGAACATTGGTATTTTCAGAATACTGAACATATACATAGTTGGATAGTGGATTATTTTGCAAGTGCAGGCGAGTGGTTTGAGAATTTGTAGTCTCGAACTACCAGACCTTCCTCCACAGCGCTGCGGAGGAAGGTCTGGCTAGTCCACACAGCATACTGGGATGTGAGAAAATCGTGCTCTGGTTTATTGGCATTCCTTTAAACCAATCATAATCGTCATGTGCGGTGCTAAGCGCCGGACGGAGCAACTGTGCCTCTGCAAAATAGCCTCTGGAAGGAACTTGTTTTGGTGGAACATGAGTGCAACAGAAAACTCAGATTGGACAGATAGTCTAGCTAGCTGTCTGGATTTACCCTGCAGAGATCTGAGGAGCAGTTAACCATAGTCCTCAGAAATCCACCGGAGTTTAGAACGCCAACACAAAGAAAGAGGAAGGTGACGGACATCCGGCGGAATTTCCGGTGGCACCAGAGCAATCCTGGAAAGGAAACGTCGGCGATATAGACTAAGTCATTTGTAATGTAGCTTGATATTTTCAACAAGAGCATAGTGTTGCTGTAGCTTGACTTCTATTACTGAAGAGTAGCTACTGTTTCAAAGTAGCTTCCCCAACTTTGGAGAGTTTATATTATATATTTATTAGTTCTACTCTCCCGTTTTTTTCGTTTGGTGTTAAGCTACTGTCAACTACCTCTGCGCTTCCTCCACAAACATTTCACATTAAAAGCCTTCCAGCGGCTCAAGAGAATAAATCTCCCTGTTGACCTTTAATGCAGAGCTGCTATAATTAGTCCAATAATCAATTAGTCAATCCACAGAAATGAATTTGCATATAATTTGATAATTGATTAGTGTTGATTTTGTATGCAAAAATGCCAAACATTTGATGGTTCTAGGCACTGAAATATAACAACTTGCTGCTTTATTGGTCTTACATTATACTAGATTCAATATTTTGGGGACTATATGTTGGACGAAAACACCCCATTTGATGAATAATTATAATGAAAATGGTCAATACTTGCAGCTCTACTTCAGTGTAAAATATGTGGCACCTTAAAAATTGGTCAAAATGAAATCTAGTTTATGTTGTCGCTGTTCTTCTGGAAAAATCTTCAAACTTATTACCAACAACTTTTAAGCCAAGAGAAGTTTTTGGATGGAATATAGCTTTACAGGCATGTCACAGCCATTAGGGGAAATCATTCCTTCCAATAAGAATAATTATGCAATATATATTTGCATGAATACATGCCTGATTTGCCATTTGCCACTTGACACTTGATCACAATAGAGTAATTATAGCTCTAGCATGTCAATGAACAAGAAAACCTTCAGAGACTCAAACTTTCAGCTTCCTGTATGCCCACATCCACTAAAGGTGTGCAAGGATTAACAGATTTCATGACAGATTTTAAAGATTTGTGTAAATATACAATTTTCTACTCTGGCGACAAAACTGCAACAGAGTATGCTCATAACCGTGTTTGTAGGCATTATTTCTATGACAGAAAGGGTTAAACTGTTCACAGAAAAGTCTGTACATTAGCCAGAGCAACAGGGACAGCCACCTGTTTTTAATATGCATTTTCAATTTGTGTATAAAGATATCTTAACTCAGTGCTACCAACTGTTCATCTTGATGCGTCGAACTAGTATAACAGTAGTAGATGGAAAAGTGGATTCCTTTCTTATGCAGATTTTCTGGAGAAGCGCTAAGTTAATAAATCCTGTCTCCTAAAGACATGTGGCTGTTGAACTTTAAATGTACTTTTACAGTATCACAAAAAAAAAAATTCCATTCACCTTCATATCATTACGGTGGAGACCGAAATCTAAAGACCTGGATAAATACAAAATACTATCTGGCTAGGCATCGCTAGATACTGATAGAGGTAAGTTAGAAAAAATACAGTATTTTTTGGTAATTTGGTAGAACTGACCCTTTCATGGAAATGGCCGTAACCCATTATGAAAGATGTGTGGCTCTGTCCAACATGACTCATCTAAAGGAACTGTCCATACAGTGATTAGACACCTAACTACTGCTAAGTGGGAGGGACTGACAATATGTGAAGTCTTACAAAATGCTTTCAGCAAAAGGACGGTTTCAAGCCCAAAGGTGACCCAGACAGCTGAGTCATACTTTAGTTTAAATAGACCATTAAAGTCGGCTCTGTTTTCCATTTTATGTTTTTATAATTCACCTAAGTGAATTCTGAAGCTGGCTACCAAGGCGAGCTCTCTGCTTGCTGTTTGTTTCTACCTGTTCCCTGCCTTCATCTCTGACAGAGCAGGCCAGCATCCTCCCTGTCTTTTTTCTCTCTTTCTTTCTCTTCCTCTCTCTCTGTCTGTCTCTTATCTCCCGCAGCTGCCCTGCCCTCCATCACATCAGCTTTGCTGTTATCTCCCATGCCGTGCAGATGTTTCATCCTCGCTACTCCATCTGCTCTTCCTCCTCTCTTCTTCCTCCGCCTCCACTCGACCTCCTTGTCCTCCACTTACTTATCCCTTGGTTTTTTTTAGCCCATGCTGAGGGCTTGACTGACATGTAACACTGCTGTGTGAAGAGCTCTCCAACAAAGAACAAAGTGAGCCAGCACCTAACTAACCACCTTCAGTTTTTATTTTCACGTGTTACTAGCAAAGTCAATCATAATAGTTCACAATGACTACTCTTATTGCATTTATTTTGTTATTTGCAATAGTTCTGTGCACTACTATCTTTGTGCTTGTAGTGTAAATTCTACCAAAGTGGTATTTACCTCAAATGTAGATAGAACTGGGACTTCGTTCATTATTTTAACAACATACTGTTAACACTAATAATGTCAATGTAAAGGTTGCTGATGAACACACACTTTGATTCCCAGGCTTCCTGTTGGCCCTCCCAATGTTGGCTCGAGTTAGAAATGTAATCAATTGTGTGAGGACAGGATTCATGTTAAAGCGTAACTCTCGCCAAAATGCAACCTAGGGTCTTTTTGTGAATGTACCCGAGTCAAACTTTCGTTTAAAAGCATATTTAGGATGGAAGTGCCACTTTTAAGATGTACTGTATTTTAGTTTTTTCGTCAAATGGCCTTTTGAATGGGACTAATATGGACACTTTTATGCTAGCCTCAAAATAGCTATTTTTAAAACACTAAGAAGGCTCGACACAACAAGGAATTTTGCTCCAAGTATCACCAGGGGCTCTACACATGAACTCGAGCATTGAGAACATTGTTTCTGTACCAAGAGTTTACTAAAAAGAAAGGCTTTGAACAACTCACCGTAGCTCTTGTTGTTTCCTGCTGCTACCACCTCGGCAGTCAAAACAAGTTGATATCAAAACAAGTAGCCACAGATTTAGTATATCCTTTGTGCACCGGTGTAGTTCATGTGTAGAGCCCCTGGTGATACTTCGAGCAAAGTTTCATGTTGTCTCGAGCCTTCTTAGTGTTTTCAAAAATAGCTATTTTGAGGCTAGCATAAAAGTTCCCCTATTACTCCCATTCATCATTTCATTTGACTGAAAAACTAAAATACGGTACATCTTAAAAGTAGCGCTTCCATCCTAAATATGCTTTTAAATGAAAGTTTGACTTGAGTACATTCACAAAAAGACCCTAGGTTGCATTTCGCCGAGAGTTACGCTTTAAACGAAGAGAGTGGCGAGTATACGACATGAGAAATGTTATCGTTATAATTTGAGACTTGACCATTATTTGCTGTTTGCAATGACCCTGTGTCCTCATGGGGATCAATAACCTTTAATTTTCTCATCATTATAAAAACATATGACTATTGTAATCTATATTGATATTATTTAGGGGATAGTTCCGGTGCCGCCAGAGGTTCTGCTGGATGTCCCTCATTTTCGGCCAGATGTCGGTCACCTTCCTCACCGTCCTCTTTCTTTGTGTTCGCGTTCTAAACTCTGGTGGATTTATTAGTTAACTGCTCCTCAGATCTCTGCAGGGTGAATCCAGACAGCTAGCTAGACTATCTGTCCAATCTGAGTTTTCTGTTACACGACTTAAACGACTTTTGAACGTACACGTTCCACCAAAACAAGTTCCTTCCCGAGGCTATTTTGCTGAGGCACCGCGGCTCCGTCCGGCGCTTAGCACCGCTCAAAGCGAATGTGATTGGTTTAAAGAAATGCCAACAAACCAGAGAACGTTTTTCTCCCATCCCGGAATGCTGTGTGGACTAGCCAGACCCTCCTCTGCAGCGCTGTGAAGGAAGGTCTGTCAATGCGAGACTACTATATTGTGACTCCATCAAAATGGATCTTTCCAACAGGTCTGTTATAAATCTCTTATGAAGTGAGTTCACACCCAGACTGACAGGAAACAAGTTATCTTGACACAGTCTCGCTTAGACTGTGAAAAGCCATATCCTCTCTATTTGCCCAACACAGTTTCTCATTTCGAGGTCAAAATTACATTATGGTATCATGTCATTTCGCAGGGCCTCAGAAATGAGTGAGATACATGTAGTCCATTATTGACTTTCCTTCAGATAAAGCTGCCAGTGGGAGGTGGTTTTTGGTAATTCATCTGTTACATGAGACGTAGTCTATATCCTTGACATTCCACTTCCGGGATTGCTCCATTGCCGCCGGATTTCACTCATTCAGACCGGATATCTGCTGCCTTGGGCTTCCTTTCTGTTGGTCTCTGCAGGGTAACTCCAGACAGCTAGCTAGACTATCTGTCCAGTCTGAGTTTTCTGTTGCACGACTAAAACTACCTTTAAACGTAAACATGTTCCACTAAAACAAGTTCCTTCCGAGCCTATTTTGTAGTGGCACCGCAGCTTTTCTCCGGCCCAATACGATTGTGATTGATTTAAAGAAATGCCAATTAACCAGAGCACGTTTTCCTCCCATCCCTGAATGCTATGTGGAGTAGCCAGACTCTCCTTCAGGGTCTGGCAAAGTGAGACTACATGAGACGTAACAGTGGCACGAACTACCAAATCAACCTAAAAGCCTCAAAACACATATGGCTTAATCACATAGAGCCTCCAACTCTGTCTCTTCCTTTTCTCTCTCTCTCTCTCCGTGTCTCCCTCTGGCAGACATGATGGTTTTTCTAATGGAACGACACAGAGTAGCTCCGGTGCCAGTACTTGTGGGGAGACATTTGGGATGTTGTAACACCCTTGAACAGATGAGATTAACACTGCTTCCAGGGGGAGGTTTTCTCGGGGAAACATGACAACACGTAACATTAAGAATTGGAAATAATGAAAGAAAAGCCATGTCATCTCAATGTCAGCCCCATCTTTGGATTCATCTGAAGACATTTCAAACTGTGTCAGACAATTTCCATTCCACCCATGTGAATGAAAGATTTCTGGCAGGTTTGACGAAGTGAAGTCTGGTGCTCTTCTGAGATCTACTTTATCTTTCAACCATGCTGGGAATACTTTGGTTTGAAACCATCTCTTTGTTTTATAGTTGTATTCCAGCAATGTATTGTTCTTTAATTTCAAGTGTGGGGACTGCAAGAGGCAGATTTAAAAGAAGAATGGTCAAAGTTAAGGCAGCAGTGGCTAAGACATCCTGACTCATAGTCACTATGAGTCAAGCTCCAAATACGAGATCCTACATTTCCCATAGTGCAACTCAATTGATGACTTCCAAACGCCACACTCCTAGTTCGTTTCTGGTGTAAATGTGTAGTCTCCAAGCCCATGCTCAGCACCTCATTGACAGTTCATTTTTGACCTTGGACACAGCAAAAACAATCCCCGCTCAAGGTCCACTTACTTGTTATTTCTGGAACTTTCAACAGGCCTTTGACTGTCAAGCTCAACTTACATTACAGCCTACATTGGCGAGAAGTCAGATAGTTGCCAGATTCCTTTGAACATCTACAGTTCCATGAGCAAAAATATCTGCTGATGGTGATATAGTATGGTCAAAAGCACCAGAACCAGCACGAAAGTGAACCATGTGTCGATATTGTTTTGTCAACATCATCTGGGTTTATTCTCAGACAAAGCTCCTCCAGAGTCACCGGCTGAGCAGTACTCCTTACAGTAAGTAAGCCGATCTTCATCTGTAAAATCAGTGGAGTTGGCTTTTAATTTGAAGACAGTTTGTGGCACAGGTAGTCTTTACCCACTATGTAACTCTTCCCAGATTGCTCCGTTGCCACTGGAAATTCCACCGGATTTCACTCTTTTATGCCGGATGTGCATTACCTTACGCTTTCTTTGTGTTGGAATTTTAAACTCCGGTCGAACAATGAAACCACAGATTTTATTTTTAGATCTGCCAAAATAGAGAAAGGTTACATAAAAGATAATTGAAACCGAATTATATTCAAGACACCCCCTTCAAAATAAGGTCAGATGACACACAAGGAACTTTTTTACTCTTATGAAAAGGGTCAGTTTACCCTCAATAACACAAAACACACATTTTCTCAAGCATTCATACTGAGAGCATTTCTTTAGTAGAAAGTAGTTCCAATGAAAACAACCTTGTAGAACTCGACAACTAACAACTTATCAAATTGTGTAACTTTATTAATTTACTCATTGAACTCAAGATATCTTTTCAAGAGAATCCTGTGTACAAAAAACATTGACAGTCAGACATAGTTGTCAAACATCAGATAACAAAGCTAACCTTGAAGAAGAATGAAAGAATCTCGCTTAAGGGAAGTTTGCAGTTCATTCTTTTAGAAGGACCTGAAGTATATACACTTGTATACATGGGAAATCTAAGGCTTATTAGTTATTGGATTGTTATTGTTTATTGGCATTTCTTTAAACCAATCACAATCGTCTTGGGCGGCGCTATGCGCCAGACGGAGCAACAGCGCCTCTGCAAAATAGCCTCGGGAAGGAACTTGTTTTGGTGGAACGTGTACGTAGGGAGGCGAGCTCTCAAATTAAAATGGCTGTCGAGTGTGTGATGAGATTTTTACTCAAAAAAAAGATACATATAGTTTGATTGTCTGTTCTAGCTCGGAGGATGTTTCCCGAATCGACTGGAGTTTAGAATGCCAATTCAAAGAAAGCGGAAGGTGAGGGACATCCGGCCAAACCTCCGGCGGCACCAGAACTATCCCGAAAATTAAAAGTCGTGGATATAGACTAGTGCTGTAGTAATACGATCGAAATGATAGAAGACATGTACGGTAATTACCAACATTATTATTTCACAACATGTATTTTATCACTCAATTGTCTGAATCCCATATAATGGGAAGGGAAAATAAGTGCAACAACCAATTACATCTAACCAGAGGTTTCACCAACCAATCAACACTAAAAAAAGTTGCATTTATATGTATTTCCAAGTATTATCAAGTCAATGTAACAGTGGCCCAATCCCAAAGTCCGGACTCACAGACTCACGGACTTTGGTGCGTGTTCTCGCGAAATACGTAAGGGCTTAGGGTTGTCCCAATGTCCAATTTCAAAGGGCGTGAGGGTTTGAGTACACACTTACCGAGCCCTTTCCGTGAGTCTGCATCGATGCAGACTTCACCAAAGGGAATTACCTACAGTTCAAAGCGTTGTGATGTTTACAGCGGAGACCATAGGGAAATCTGGCAATTACAAAGGTAAACTCAAAGAACAACAGCACAACACACGACCACGGGACACAGACCAACCTGTTGTCCAGCTTGTAAAACAACAGTTTGAAAAAATTTGGAATCAGGCAGCTGTCTCTTGCTCTGTCAGCAACATCTTTGTTATTAAACGTCGCCAAGGTAACGTGTGATCTTGTGAATTGCTGTCCCAATCCCATTTATACCCATTTGGCCTCACACACTCACTCACTTAGCACCTGAGATCAATTAAGTCCGTGAGTCTTTAGTCCTTAGTCCTCAGGGCTCACTTTGGGATTGAGCCAATGTATTGTGATATAGATTCAAGGTCATCTCACCAACCCTACAACCTTAGATACCCTTGGATCATAGACCTGACTGGAAAATATTTTTTGGAAAGACACACTGCTGGGTTTTTCAAAAATGGCATTTACCAATGCTGTGAGCACTGCAGACGAAGTTCCACCCAATCTGAGCAATCTCAAACCCTAGACAAGTACACCCAAACCTATCTGCAATAAATACCACAACGGGGAAATGAGGAAATCTGCTTTTTGTGATGTGGTCGAACTGACCTTCATTTTTATCAATGACTATGTTTACATGTACACAATATTCCACTTTTTGCCCTTATTCTGAAAAAGACTAAGCTGCTCATGAAAGCGAATATTCCCCCTGTGCATAATAGGATTTTTTTCCACCGGTGGTGGACTTGTTGGAGCGTGCCAGCGCCAACCAGCTTCTTGAAAAGGTCGGTGTAGCAATGCGTGCGCATATCCAAAAACCTGTTGATATCCAAGTATTTCATAATGTTTAAAAGTAGCTGAGTTTCTCCTTCTTTTCTTTTGGCCATGCATCTCTACCGCAGCCCTGCAAACTGTTGGCTGGTTGGTTTGTGTACAATAACCATAGCAATGCACAGAGCTGACCATAAGCCGTAAACAGGCAAGAGGCCATAAACTGGGCGGAAAGTGGGCAGAAACTGTGGTAAAAACCCTGATTGAGATGCAGATTCTGAATGTGCTGTATACATGTCCCAAAAATGTCTCTAATACCAGAATAATACCGGAATATCCCGCATGTCTTAATCGGAAAAATGCTAAATTCGGAAAAAGGCCTTATTCTGAATATCCAAACAGAATGCAGTTTATATGACCGGTATCAAATTTGGAATATTGTGATATTTGTAAAAATAGTGGAATATTAGTCTGCATGTAAACATACTCAATGTATTCCATATATTGGCTGTAAAATCGGTATGGCAAGGCAAGACAGCTTTATTTGTACAGCACATTTAAGCAACAAGGGAATTCAAAGTGCTTTACATAAAACATTGAAGAGCAGTGAAAACAATTAAAAACCTTTGTTAAAGACATTGTAAAAACAGTTAAAATAAAACAAGACAGGTGTGAAATGCAAGAATAAAAGTTGCAGTGTGAGAAATGAACAATTACATAAGAACATCAAAAGAAAAGTCTTCAGCCTTGATTTAAAGGAACTGGAATCTGCAGAGTAAAGGTTTGTTTCTCCTTCACCCCACTGCCCTTAATCAGAAACCCTAGAAACGTCTAGCACGGTTGATTGATATTCCATATATTTTTATGAAAATGAGCTGAATGGATGTCCCTGACTTTGCCTACAACCACTGTCTGTACTTACTAAAGATGATAGATTTTCTAAACCACTCAAGGAAATATGCTTTTATCCATTGCCCGTCTCCTGCCAGCTTGTTGGCCCTTTGTTAGCCGCAAATCTATCATCGTTAAAATGCATCATCTGCTTATGTAAGAGGCAGGCAAGCAGGGAGAACCAGAGAGAAAGAGTGAGAAAGCTAGAGATTACGAATGTGTGAGTGAGCAGTGGTTTGTGTTTGTGTGTGTAATTGGATGCAGCTGTGTTTGTGTACACTTCTGCTTGTATATAAATCCATGGTCTGTGTCTCCCTCCCTTCGCCTATCAGTTTTCTCTCCCTTCGTCTCCTTGAGGGATGAGATAAGCAGCTGAAACTTTTTGAAGCCAAAGCCAGGAAGAGAGTCCTCCAAATCCTCTCGTAATCCCCTGCCGGCTCATTCTTTAGCTGTAATTATGTATCAGATACAGAGACAACTGGCAGGCCACATTCTGGACCACGAAATACTACAAATTGTTGCTTTTCACAGACATTTTCACAAACACTTATCTGCTCTTCTGATGACTGGAGCTTCTATGTAGATTTGATCAGCACCTGTTTGGGCGACTTGTTCCGCCATGCTTATTGAAAGCTGTTTGCCACTAGCGAGTGGCTTTGAACCTGTGCATTTGTGAGAGTGGTTGACTTTAAAGGTGATTACGACGGCGTTGGAGCAGCGAGAAAATTAGG
This sequence comes from Sander vitreus, assembly GCF_031162955.1. Taxonomy (NCBI): domain Eukaryota; kingdom Metazoa; phylum Chordata; class Actinopteri; order Perciformes; family Percidae; genus Sander; species Sander vitreus. The sequence goes on along the minus strand of NC_135875.1, from coordinate 24,654,707 downwards.
CCAATGTGGGATGTTGTCAGTGCCATATACTGCCATGCCAGTGTTGCCAACGCAGCCAGAGAGAGGAGTTTGGGGTACTCTGCATCTATTGTGACCTCCTCCCTACGAGGTTTTGTGGGGTTATAATAATGTCTTGCTTTGTCTACCCACATCATTATTAACTTGGCCAGAAGACAATCTGATGCTGTAATGTTGTTTGACCATACACTGTAAAAAAAAATAATGGACATGGCATCACTGACATCACCCTTTGGTTTGTGGACTGTCATTTTGAAGCCAGGAGTTTCAATGGTGCTGCGCTAAGCTAAACGCTAAAGAGGGAAAGATGCCAATTTTCAACCATTCTGAAGGAAGTCATCCAGCGGAGATTTACCAGCGGGTAACACGGACCTCTTGGTACTTTGCGTTGGCAGTCTTTCTCTTAAAGGTGCACTATGAGTTCCTGCGTGGTTTCAGTGCAATTTCATTTTTGTCTCAAATCGTGGCATCTCTCCTTGATCCGCTAGCTGCCTGCCCTCTGAATACACTGTGAAAAAGCCCGGTCTCGGGAGACAACACAGGGGTCGTAAACGTCAAACAAACACTAGGGGCGCAGGCTGTGCACCTAAATACAACAAACCACTCCAGCCAATCACGGACAAGATGGTTGGGGTAGGGGGTTAGTGACAGTCAGTTAGTCATGACAGTTATGGAAACATGGGGGGAGGGGTGAGCTTGCTCTGCTTTGTTTGAAATTTACTTGGAACGTCAACAGAAGTGACCATGCAGGAACTCAGAGCGCGCCTTTAAGTTACCAGCTAACGCTAGCGCTATCTAGCTGGCTTGGTTGGCATTGCGTTGACATTTACAGGCATGTTCTACCAAAAACAAGTCCAGGTCTATTGTAATGTTCACATCGCCATGGTTAGCATTGCTAATCCTCTGTCCTGATTGACAGTTCGGTGTGTAGCCATGCCCCTAAAGCATCCCCTGCTTTATTGTCTATTTTAAAATAAATGTAACCATAATTTATAGATAATTAAAGAAGACTTGAAACTAGCGATTGAGACTATAAACTCATTATGAAAAAGTTTACTGAGGTAATAAATCAAGAGAGAAGTAGGCTCATTTTCTCATAAACTTCAATAGAAACAGACTTTTTATTGGAGCCAGTGGAGTCGCCCCCTGCTGGAAGTTAGAGAGAATGCAGCTTTAAGAAGCTTCTGCATTACTTCACTTTTCAGACCTAGAAGTTGCTGCTTGTGTTTGACTGATTAACACAGTCCTCTGTATTTGCCAATGCATGTGTGTGTGTGTGTGTGTGTGTGTGTGTGTGTGTGTGTCATTACTGCAGTGAAATCTGAAGCTGCTCCTCTTCTTCCTCAATCAGCTCCGTCCAGCGCTGCAAGGTCCCTAAATGTCATGATCACTCACTGTGAAATTGCAATTAAAAACGCAATAAATAAGTGATTGAGAAACAGTCTCTCGCAGGCCTGGACAGACAGGGGGACATCCAGCTAATTAAGATTTTTATGATCAATTAGGAGCATTGTAGTAAGCGAGAAGAGTCATTCGGCACAAAGCAACACAGGAACGTATAATGAAGTTCGAGAGTAATTCATTTGGTTCTTCCTGTTCTTTTCCAGATGTGTGTGTGACTGTGTGCGCATGCATTTTTCTCAAGGAGATTTGGCCCACTCCTCCACACACACACACACACACACACACACACACACACACACACACACACACACACACACCATGGTGTGCACCTCCAGCCAGGTTGGCGTGGGAAAGGGCTGTGAAGTTCACTGAGCAGATTTAAAAAGTTCCATGCAGTGTCTTTTCTATGCCTTTCATGGGGAAGTGGGGAAAGCCAAGCTGGAATAATTTCCATCTTCACGAAGAGCTAGACTAAAACGGAGAAAAAGAAAAGGATGGAGGGAGGGAGGGAGGGAGGGAGGGGAGTGGTCCTCAGAGGCCCCCTAGACTGTAATGCATTTCAGGTTGAAACCAGATCATGGCCCATTAAAGGAGAAATGGCTGACTTGGTAAACAGTGGTCCTCTGCGGACTCATCTCAGACACAGACTAATTCGGCTCTCTGCGTCTGAGAGGAAGTGTCGTCTCTGGCTGTCATTAGCGGCAGCAGTTTGGATTGCCATAAATTCCTCCTTGATCGTTTAATTCATAAAAAAGAACAAATTAGATTCCTCCACCTTTCTATCTCCTCTCCTGCCTCATTTCTGAGTTCCAACATCCTCTGAGTGCCTTTCAATATCTCAGATCTGTTGTCGCATAGTCGCATAGTATATATATATACACACAAAATGTCCCCTCCTGTCCTCCACCCTCCATATCTACACCGGACATGATTAATCAGAAACACACAGCAGAAGTAGAAAGCCAGAGACGTATGGGGACATAAAAGAAGGGATGCAGTTCACTGTAATATGCGTGACAGATTGGCCTCTAAACAGACTAATTGTAATAAGGCATATTCCCTTTTAAAAATAGATGAGGAGTAATGAGGCACGGGACACAGAGGACAATACAGAGTGTAATGGGGTGTGTGAGGCCTGCATGAGCGTCTCTGGAAGGCACAGAGCAATCTGTGGCCTTGGGCCGGGCATCCGAGCATCTCGGGTGGATTGAAGTCATAGCAGGGGTGTCAAACACATCCAGCTTGTTTATTTACTGCATGGGTTCTCGTGCTTCATTTGTGAGCTCTGTTGGTTTGGTTTTGTGGTTGATAGGCAGATAACGTCTGCTGTCTTAATCACCATTTAAACTGATTGTTTTTCAGTAGTGGTGGTGATGGTGCATGCTGGGAGGTCTCTCGGGTGTAACAGAACAACAACGCTCAAGCTGTGTTGCACTGGATTTTCCTCCCACAATGCAAAGCACAAAGAAAATGGAGGTTCACTTTGAGAAAGTACACATTTGCTTTTTTAAAGTGTTTTAAAGAAAACTAATTTCTCAAACTATGAATGGTGAAACTGAAAACTTTTTTCAGCACATTTTATGCCTAACAAATTGTTACGGCCACAGCAAACAAACACAATTTAAATGTGACCGTCAACATATCTAATAATTCAATTCAGTTTTATTTATAGTATGAAATCATAACAAGAGTTATCTCGAGACACTTTACAGACCAGAGTAGGTCTAGACCACACTCTATAATTTATAAAGTCCCAACAATTCTAGTAATTCCCCCAAGAGCAAGCATTTAGTGTGACAATGGCGAGGAAAAACTCCCTTTTAGGAAGAAACCTCGGACAGACCCAGGTTTTTGGTAGGCGGTGTCTGACGGTGCCGGTTGGAGTTGTGATGAACAGTGGCAATAACAGTAACAATAAAGATAATGGAACAGTGACAAAAAAAATGGTAGTCGTAGTAGTTCATGGCATAGCAGGGCACTGCAGGTCGTTACAGGATGTAGCATGGCACAGCAGAGCATAGCAGGACGCAGCAGGACGCAGCAGGGCATAGCTGGACGTAGCAGGATGCAGCAGGGCACTGCAGAGCGTAGCAGGGTGTAGTGCAGCCGGACCACGGTGACAGCTGCAACCAAATCTTGGTGCCATCCTAATCCAAGGAAATATGCTGGGAAAAAGAAACATAAGGACTCCGGGGAGTAAACTCCCCAGAGCTAGGTTAAAACACCAAACCCGAGGATAGTTAAAGTAAATTAAGGTTTATTCACAAATGAACTATTAATGATTAAACCAAAACGATGGGAGTCTGGAGGTCTGGCCAAAAAGAACAAAAGAAGGGAAGAAGCCTGAGCCAACCTATCAAGGGCCGTCGGACCCAGAACTTCCTCTCCCTAAACTAAAGAGTAGTGACTAACTAATAGAAACAAAGCCGCGAAAACTAGACTACCCAGCCCAGTCGCATGGCAGTTCGTGAAATAGTAGCAGTAGAATATCCTTTCCCTGTACACGAATCAATAGATCAAAATAACATGATCATTTCACGAACTACCGGGTTGGACTACCAGACCTCCATCCTCAAAGCAATGAAACACAAAAGAAGATAACAGAAAACAACAGAAGACAACGGTGATCAGAGCTGCTTCAGTCTCAGAGAGAGATTTCTGTCTCCCAGCCTCTTTTATATCCAGGGGCGAGGCCACCCTCAATCAGCTATCAGGAACACCTGAGATGAACAGAGGAAAAAGAGAGCACGTAACACAAATAAGTATGGGATGTTGGATCATCATGGCTCATTACTTTAGATAGAAGTACAATGAGTGCATCAAACTCAAAGTGCAAACTTCACGAATCCCTCAGAGAGTCAACTTTAATGTCATATCCAATAACGCCCCACTATTTCTTTTGATATTTTTGTCATGAAAGGGCCTAATCCTTGGCTTTTAATTTGACACAAATACAGGAAGTGATGAGGTTCATTAACTGTAGTTTAATAGTCATTGCAAAAGAATGGAAAGGAGAAGTTAGTGAGAAAAAAAGTTGTGAATGAAAAAAAATGCTTTTTCTTAGTACAGTTAGTAAAAACCAGGCTCATCCTGACATGACCCTCCAGCATGATAATGCCACCAGCCATACCGCTCGTTCTGTGCACGATTTCCTGCAAGACAGGAATGTTAGTGTTCTGCCATGGCCAGCGAAGAGCCCGGATCTCAATCCCAGCACGTCTGGGACCTGTTGAGTAAGGGCGAGAACCATGCCTCCCAGAAATGTCCGGGAACTTGCAGGTGCCTTGGTGGAAGAATGGTGTAACATCTCACAGCAAGAACTGGCAAATCTGGTGCAGTCCATGAGGAGGAAATGCACTGCATTACTTAATGCAGCTGGTGGCCACACCAGATACTGACTGGGACTTTTGATTTTGACCATCGTTTGTTCAGGGACACATTTTTTCATTTCTGTTAGTCACATGTCTGTGAAACGTTGTTCAGTTTAGTTTTTAGTAGTTGAACTTTTTTATGTTCATGCAAAGTTTTACGCATGTGAAGTTGGCTATAAATAAAAGCAGTTGAAAGTGAGACCGTTTCTTTTTTTGCTGAGTATATGAGCCAGTAGTTGTCCCTGTGAGGACACATTGCAGCAGTAGAAACAGACACACAAACATAGGGACCTTTAGGTCTTTTAAGCATCCATCAAAAAGAGGCTGACCTTGAAGCAAAGCCTGTGATTACGATCAGACGATAACCAAACAACACAAGACGTTGTGCCTGCCATCGTGCCACTGGGATAACACACTGTCACTGTGAACTTGTAGCCAATGAATGTAAATCCGAGCCGAAACCTTTTGCCAAGGCCAATTACCCATCGCTGCATCCAACTGCCTAATTATACCAAATTAGCTGACTCAGTGGATTATGAGATGAATTAGTGCAGCAGTGCTGAATATTAATGTAATTTAAAGCGAGGGATTTTCAAGCTAATTTCAATGTACAGGGGAGGACACAACAGACACACGAGAACCCTGATGCAACACTGCCAACTATATCCTCATTAATTACTAATTCATCAACATTCTGAGCAAACATGCAGATGGGTTTGGAGATGATTTTAATATATGTTGGTAGAATCATGTACATTGTAACTGAATGGACCTTTTTACAGCAGACATTTTGATTTGTCATACTAGGAAAAGCACAGCTGAAATTGATAACCTTAACGATGGCTCAATTCCCTCAAGTGTCCCAGTGAGCTATTTCAGTGAGTCAGCATGCACCGTACCAGGGCCTCTCCTAAGTGGAATGCAGCCAGCATTAATGGTTTTGAATACACCTGTGCTTTTCCTACTAAGGCATGTCTGCCTTGAAAAAGGTCTATAATGGCAAAAACAAAAAAAGGTTGTGAAACAATAATATCCTTCAGAGGAGATTAGAGTCAGTAAGAGATCGGATGTTTAAAAGAAGGAGGGATTCACAGAAAGAAGTTTAAAGGTACAAAGTAACTGACACAACACAGAAAGCAAAGGTAGTGAGCATTCGAGAGGACCAACACATTATTAAGGGAAAACACTAAGTTTTAGATTACACAATCATTATTATCTACAACAAGTTGGTGATATTCTGGGTATTTTCCCATTCCCCTACATTAAAAACAACATGATGTAACATAGGTTAACATTGCAAAGAGATATGGCCCATTTAATTCAAAACCATTGTGAACATGGTGTCCATAAAATTAAACTACAGGCAGAATTAGAAAAAGTCACTACTTGCAGTTTAATCTGCATCCATTGGTGTTTTTGGCCACTTAGAGGCAGCAACATATTATTACCTTATAAGTATAAGCTGATAAGGCTATTGTGTTAGCAAACAGTTACCTATGCAGCTAGCAACACAGCAATGTTAGCATGTATCTGGAGTTTCTGGTGATCTGACACAATATTCACTCTCTATTTAGCTCTGTTTTGGTCTCCACCAACTTTAGCTGCTAAACGCTCCACTGTGTTCCCCAGCTCATCTCTTAACTGTATCTGTCTGCTGTTTGCTGCTGAGCAGGTAGAGTACACTGAGTTTACCAGAGACTTTTCTCTGAAGACGATGACATTGAACCAAAACTGCAAAGTTGTGTGTCGTAAAACCAAAACAATCGACTCAAAGACACTAAAACGCTCCATCGAGCTGAGGAGACCTGCAGAGTTGGATGATAATTCTCTCTTGGTTTATCAATAAATGTGATCCCTTTAACATGGGGTGGTGATGGCGCAGTCGATATGCTACATGCCTTTGGTGTGGGAGACCTGGGTTTGATTCCCACTGTGATACATCAGCCAATGTGTCCCTGAGCAAGACACTTAACCCCTAGTTGCTCCAGAGGTGTGCAACCTCTCATATAGCAATTGTAAGTTGCTTTGGATAAAAGCATCAGCTAAATGACATGTAATGTAATGTTACACATAGTCATTTGATCCATTGTTTTTGTTTGTTTTTAAAGATGTCTTTTTGAGCATTTTAGGCCATCATTTTTTATAAGAAAGCTGAAGACATGGAAGGGGAGAGAGAGAGAGGGAATGACATGCAGCAAAGGGCCGCAGGTGGGAGTCGAATCCGCAACTGCTGCGTCAAGGAGTAAACCTCTATATATATATATATGGGCGCGCACTCTTCCAGGTGAGCTACCCAGGTGCCCATTTTAAATAAAATTATTTTTTTGTGCCTTTCCGCCTTTAATTTTTGACAGGACAGCGAGCTGAGAAAGGGGAGAGAGAGGGGGAAAACATGCAGGAAATTGCAACAGGTCAGACTTGAATCCTGGACCTCTGCGTTGAGGCATAGACCTCTCAGTATATATGTGCCTGCTCTACCACTGAGCCAACCCGGCCACCCCAGGTGCCCATTTGATCCATTGTTGATATAAAAATACTGATTGGTGCAGCTTTATAATCAAATTGCTTTTATACTCCCCGGTTTATTTTGTGCCTTGTGTCACTGCATAACCAACCCTGGGGAAACTTGCTTTTACTCTCATTATTTCCCTGCTTATACCAAAGCTTGGTTGTACCCATGCTAGAAAAGCTAACGCTAGACCGCCACACTGTAGTTCAGGATTAGAGAGGCCTTACCTTCGTCGTAGCCGGCGGCGTTCCACTCTTCTCTTCCGTAGTCAACCAGCGTTGACACTCAGTTGACAGTTAATTTGACATTCAAAACGAGGACGTAACAATGACACAAACTCCGTGGGGAAACATCACGACAAGTCAGAAAACACAATCCTCTTCAGTAGTCTCTCACTAAGCTGTTCCACCGCAACATGCGTCTCCATTCTGCTTCACTTCCGCTTTTGCAGACCGTTTGAGTCAGGTAGGCTACAGCCACCTGCCTCTTATGGAACTCAGTCTAGTATCGTCTATACTTAAGCCATTAGTATGGATCAAAACAATGAGGACAGAAGCTGTATTCTCCCATCATACTGCAGTAAAACATATGGACTCAGTCTGGAAATGGTGTCAGCCTGATTGTGACCAGCAGCTTCGCAGGAGTCAGAGCGACTGAGGCAACTCAGCTGCTACTCAGTGTTTAATGGCCCATTCAAATTAAAGGCATTGTCAACAAGGCAGTTGGCTTTATCAAAGTTGTTGGCAATTTTCTTCTTTGAACTAAGAGGAATGAAATGGTTGAGAGGAAGTAAAAGAAATAAAGAGCTCATCTGTGGTGCTGATGCAGCTTCACACACACACACACACACACACACACACACACACACACACACACTAGGGCTGCACAATTAATCGCAATTTTATCGAAATCGCTAGGGGTGTAAGAAAAAATCGATACACTTGAGTAACGTGATATTTTATTTTACAATACTGTATCGATTTTCAAAAACGCAATGTCGATTTTTATTTTTATTAAAAGAAATATTTATATATATATTATATATTTATATATATATATATATATAATTTTATATATATATATATATATATATATATATAATTTTTATATATATATATATTAGGGCTGTCAGCGTTAACGCGTTAATCGCGATGCGATTAAGGGCCGGCACGACGCGATTATTAATTTATTTTAAACTTCACTCGGCTTTGCATCGTGCCTAACAGGCTACTATTTTGACCCTTTGCAGCAACGGTACTTATCATCAAGCTGCCATACTTCCTCCTAACACATCCTGCTGCTGCCGGCTGCAGGCATGATGGAGAAAGACAGCAGCAATAACTCTGAATGGAACTTTTTATTTTCCAAAACTCCCGGACGTCTCGTAGACAAGTCGAAAGCCATATGCACGTTGTGTAAAGCCAAATTAAAATATCACCGAAGCACGTCAAGCTTGAGCTACCACCTACGAGCTAAGGATAGTAGTACAGTTAACGTGATGCTACCCGCTAGCGGGCTAAACGGGTGGCAACTAACTGCAGACCTGTCAGCATCGTAGAGGACTCAGGTCTTAAAGACGTACTACTGTTGACCTGTCTCGTTGCCGTAGAGGGGGACAGTAGTTTTCATGCACACACAGCCTGTATGACACGGAGAAAGCAGCCACAGTGGAACTGCTGCAAGGTGCTGCGAACGCTGTCTCATTAACCGGTGATCACTGGACGTCAGTGAGTAATCAACATTATTTAGGAGTTACTAAACACTATATTGACTCTGGTAAGGATAGGGATTTTTAGTTTTTTAGTTAGGTATTTGGAGGAATTGTGCAATAATGACAGATTCACACATTTTTCTTTTGTTTACAGTAAATAAATAATTGCAAATCTTAAAATCAAGTTCATAAAGTCACTTTCTTTGCATTCATTTGATTCCCAATCAAGATACACTGGTAAAAATTGCTTTCCATTGTTAATATGTACTTAAAAACTGTTCTGAAATGCAAAATAATAGAATTTTAATCATGTGATAAAATATGCGATTAATCGCGATTAACTATAGAACAGCGATTAATCGCGATTAAAAACTTTTAATCGTTTGACAGCCCTAATATATCTATAATTTATTTTTTAGTTTACGTTTAAAAATATTCATATAAGACAGTGGTTGATGTTTATGTTGTGTTTAAACCCCCTACCGCTAGATGGCTATGCTGAGACGCACCACTAGTGTCCCTGCCTAACAGTGCCTAACAGTGCCTGACTTTTTTCTAGAAGCTAACAATGTAGCTATGGCTGAACTTTGGCCTACTTTAGCATATAAACATTAGCTCACTAAGAACCTGTGAACCACAATCCCAAACTGGCAGTTTGATTTTCTGTGTACTGAATTGTTGACCTAAAGTAAACTTCTTTTAATTTTATGAACATCATGTCTTTTTTTTAAATATTAGTTTTTTTTAAATTATACTATAAAAAAATCCCAATATATCGCCTTACGCACAGTATTAAAATATTTTGCAATATATTGAATCGTGACCCATGTATCGTGATACGTATCGTATCGCCAGATTCTTGCCAATAAACAGCACTAGAAATCGCAATATGAACTAGTGCAATATCCAAATCGCATTGGGCCGCAATATTTGTTAAAGACAAAATATGTGTCAAACCATTCTAACAATAAATTACTGTGGTGCTGCAGAGACATGCTGGCCTACAAATCATATCCTACAGACTGAAGAAAACATCTTTGTTTGGTACAGATCTTCTTTTTTTTTTTTTATACAAAAACGATCATTCCCTCCAATATCGTGAATCATATCACAATCGCTATATCAGTCAAAATAATCGCAATTAGATATTTTCCTAATATTGTGCAGCCCTAACACACACACACACACACACACACACACACACACACTGGCAGATTCAGGAAGGGAAACACAAAGAGATGCCGTTTTTAGTCACTCTGGTCATTTATTTCTTTGTGGGTCATCTTTGTTTATCTCCAGTCCTTTTCTATCAATTGGATGTGATCAGATTTCAGTGAATCAGACATGTGACAGGCACAGAGCCACAGAGCGTCACGTTTAGAAGAAAACATCACTGTGATTACGACTCCTCTGCGTGAGACAGTCAGCACGAGGGAGCAAGCGGCCACATCTCCCTCTGCTGAAATCAATCTTCTGGAGGATTGTGAGCAGCATACTGATGAGCCTTCATTCACATTGATCCTCTCTTTGTTGCTCTCTTGGCCTCCCTCGCACAAAAAAAACTGAAATTAATATCTGATTTAGAGAAACCTTCGAAATCACATTACGCATCTAAATCAGGACTAGAGCACTGTAGGTGTTAATGTGCACAATCTCTCTGAGTCTGAGACATACAGTAGACATGTACTTCATTTAAGTACTGTACTTAACTTTACAAAATAGTAGTGTCTAGTTGAGGCCCCTATATGTCTATTGGCAGGTTTCCACCTAATGTAATGCATTATAATAATAATAATAATAATAATAATAATAATGAATATTAGGAGTTTGGAGCATCGAGATAAACAGTTGATGGCGCTAATTCTCCAGCCGGAACATTTGGGTGTGGCAGTAGCTCAGTCCGTAGGGAGTTGGGTTGGTTCAAGTCCCCGTATGGACCGAAGTACGGACTGGTAGCTGGAGTGATGCCAGTTCACCTCCTTGACCAAGACACCGAACCCCCCCCAACCGCTCAGGTGTGCGCCTGTCTAGCAGCGCACTGACATTGACGTCTCTCAATGTCAGTGCGCTCCAAACCTCTCTCCATTTGTGCATGTAAGAAGGACTTCAGCATTTGTGTAGTGTGTAAAAACAACAGAGTGTAAGTTGTAATTTCCTGAATGGGGAGTATAAAGTATTAAACCATTGTAGAAAAAGAGGGAGCAATGAGATGATAGTCATGTATTAATTTGAGGAACATAACAGTCATCTCATCGCTCCCTCCATGCATTGGATCCATATTTTACTTTGGGTACTTTAAGGATATTTTGCTGATAAAACTACAGTTCAGTAAGAGGAGTTTTAAATTAGTATGTTGTTGTATTGGTATTTGTCTTTAGTATAAGAGCTGATCTTTGTATTACAACACTGGGTGGGTATTTATGGCACAACAGGTTTGCATTGTTCCATACAGACATGTATGTGTTTTTCAAGTGGTCATAATAATAATAATATCTTTTTCCCCCTGGCAGGGCTCAGAATAATCCTCTTATACCTATTTTAGCATGCTTCCTGCAACAGTAACTGATGTTACCGTACATACATTGCTAGCACTGTCCTGGAATTACCTCATCATAAACAAAAATAAGTAGATAAGTCCCCGAACATGTGGATCAATCAATCCACTATCAAGACTCAAAAGCATATTTTGTTAAAACCGAGTCAAAAACAGGGCAGCGTGCAGTGCAGTGAGATAACACAAAACAAGTCAACTTCAATTTCCTGGATGCACGGCACCTTATGGTGTTAGCAGTGGTGTTAGCTGTGATGGCTGCGAGCACTGATAGGCTGCGGTTCAAGATTTTAAAAATAGGCCCCCACTGAACCTGTGACATATAAACAAACATAAATATCAGAGCCAGCTGCTGGCATATGCAGTGTGGAAATGTTGGTGGAGACACAGAGAAAGAGAGAAAGCAATGTTTGCGTCTGCTCTAACAGCCTCACAAAGAGTCATTTCCACGGCTCGTTGGCTGAGGTGTACACCGCCCTTTTGTATTCACCTTCATAGGCCAGCATGCATTTTTATATAGTGCGGATTTAGACGTTGTCACTTGATGTTTTTATGTATATAAAAATGTACCTGCCTATGTCTCTGTGTGTTCTATGTTTAACATACTGCAAGGCAAGTTTCCCCTCGGGGGACAATAAAGTTGAAGTTGAATATTCACAAGTTGAAAGCTCCAGATTGTTTCTGTTAAATAACTATTTCCAAGGTTACAAGTAACCATAGACCAGAAACCATTTTGATCCAGCCCGCATATCAACTTAGGTTCACAACTTTTTGGCCCGACTAGTTGTGCACCAAACCAAAAAAAGACAGGAAACTGTCTTTCACACTGTATTTATGTGACAGGCTGTGAAACAGGTTGCTGTGTAGCCTGCTTTTAAAAATATAATCATTGATTTTCATGATTTGCTAAATTCTACGATGGCTAAGGAAATTTTCCTGACTTTTTTAGGGTTTATTAAACTAACTTTCTGTCATAGTTGCTGAAACTGACCCTAGGTTCCAGTAGAACTACATGAAGGAGGTAATTAAAAAAAAAAAAAATCTGGTTAGCCACCTCATTTCGGCTAGTGACGTAGAAAGCAGTGCAGATTTCGAACAGCTCACCCGGAGACTGAAGGCAGGACACATTCAGAAACCGTATCTCACTCAGAACAGCATGGATGTTTTTTTTTAAAAGTTTGTATCCAGTTCCCCACTGGACAACGAAAACTAAACTTGCGCTTAATAGTCAGTCTTTGATAAAACGAAACTTAGCGACACATGGTCGGGGTAAGGAAAATGGGGTGAATGCAGATCCCCAATCATTTAAAAAAATGGGTCGTCGTCAGAAATAATAGATATTACTCCCAAGCAATAAGTACAATTAGTTCCATAATTAATCAAGTTAAGAACCGTTAAGGAAAGTACAAATACATATCTGAATTTGTCTGTTGATACTGTTCATATTGTTGAGAGGGTGTATGTCGGTGCAAAACAATGAGAAATTATCTACATTGGTTATTTGCTCTGATTTACTCTCACAGAGCCACTGGCAGTCAACAATCCAAACGAGCGAGAGCTGGCATTGAAATATATCCTGTCTCTGTGTGCTTTCTATCTCACACGTTCTCTTTGGCTCGCTCGCCATTTGTTCCCCAAAGGCAGAATATTGGATGAGTCTTTAATCATCTTTACTGCCCACTCTATAATCCCTGCTAAGAGACTAATCCATGATCTGCCACAATGGAGACCAACCCCACCAAGTCAAGGGGAAGGAGAGGCAAAACAAGAGAGAAAGGCAGCCCCACAGTGCAGAAACATATATATCCTCAGTGATAACTTTTATGATTTTGAATTATTGTACGGAATTGAGATCCATATTCTTTTTTCAAAGAGGAAGGGAACATGACCATTCGTAATGACATGTATACGACTGTAGCTCAGGAACACCGGAAAATACAGTTTTTTACTTTTACAGTTTATTATGTTAGTTTATATTGCACTCACATGGTTCATATATGTACAGAAAGTTGTTGATCAAATTGGCTCATACTATCTGACAAACCTGGGGTCAGGTACCACTGCCAAAAATCTAATATTTGTGATCGGTACTTGAAATCATACTGAGAGCACTTTAATATTACAATCAGCTACAAACAATGACCACCTTCAGCCCTACCGGAGGTCTTTATCTTAATCTACAAACGTGTGTGCATCTAGCTAGTGAAACGATTGAAATAATGGATTGCTATTTGGGATTCACAGTTTATCCATAGTTTGATTATGCTTACTATATACAGTGCACAACCTTGCACCTTTGGTTTTCCATTGAAAGGAGGGTCCAGGGACCATATTTATTATTTGTCTCAGATAAGGAAATCCCTCCTTACTGGCTAAAACGTAAAAAGCAATTTCTATCAACTTTCTTTACTTTGGAAATCACTCTTATCTCAGCTGATATTTAGGAGAGCTCCAAAGGACCACCAGGAGATGGTGTTAAGGCTGAGATAAGCTCACATTCTGAATAAAGGTGTTTATTAATGACTTATGAAGCTTTTTAAAAGATATGGCAAAAATGTAAAAGCATTTTCCAACCAATGTCCCCAAAACCTCACAGCGACAAGGAGAATGTAGCTTTGAAACAGGAACCATTTGGGTCCGTCACAACTGAGATTTTAGCTTTTATGAATCAAACTTTGATCGCTCTTACAGCGCCTCAGATAATGTGAAGATATATTCACTTCCCACCACTCAGCGTCAGTAATGGAAATAAAAGAGCTGGATTCCAGGACTCTGAAGTCTATTACTCTGAGGGTAGTGTTTTTAGGAGTGATTCTGCAATGCTTGATAGATACTAGGCCCAGAACTTTGAAAGTAAAAGTCCCATTTATTTTAATGCACTGACATTGTTAGGTGATTGGTACCTCTAACTTTTTTATCACCTTGAGATTTTTTTCACACGAATGGAGATGTGAGATCACCATGTCAGATTGTTTGTGTGATTCCTAGGTACCTAAAACTGTTCACTTGCTCCACCTCAGCTCCACTGATGTAGACAGGGGTGTGCTTCCGTTTTTCCTAAAATGACCAGTATCTTCTTCTCAAAACACCACTCTGCAAGATCGTTGATTTCAATTCTCATCGTTGTTTGTAATCCGGATGAGGATGGTTGTGTCGTCTGCAAAAGTGAACAAAATGCTGAAAATGTTCTCGATAATGCAGATGAAAAAACTCTAATGTGCTGATGCCGTTGGCTCACTGAACATCTGATGTGGTGTGTACATTTAAACATAGGATCCAGCGGTGCCGTTCCAACATTTTATTGACGTCAATGCAGAGAAATGGTTGACACTTGGTGGATGATGGATGATTTTGTCTAAACAAATGAATATTTAAAGAAAATGTCACAGATCTGAATAGCATCAAACTGTTAAAGGTCCTATGACATGCTGCTTTTTGGATGCTTTTATATAGGCCTTAGTGGTCCCCTAATACTGTATCTGAAGTCTCTTCTATATAGGCCTTAGTGGTCCCCTAATACTGTATGTGAAGTCTCTTTTATATAGGCCTTAGTGGTCCCCTAATACTGTATCTGAAGTCTCTTTTATATAGGTCTTAGTGGTCCCCTAATACTGTATCTGAAGTCTCTTTTATATAGACCTTAGTGGTCCCCTAATACTGTATCTGAAGTCTCTTTCCCGAAATTCAGCCTTGGTGCAGAACTACAGCCACTAGAGCCAGTCCCACAATGAGCTTTCCTTAGTATGTGCCATTTCTGTATCTGTAGCTTTAAATGCTATTGAGGAGGAGAGAGGGGGGGCAAGGTGGAGGGTGGGGGGTCCGTTCTGCGCATGCGCACAATTCAGCGCATGTGCAGAAACTCAACGTGTTTTACGACACTGCCTGATCAGTTCTACACTTGCACGAACACCGGCAAACTTCACAGCTCTTCCAGCATTGGCGTAAGGATGTTTGGACATTTCTGGTTACCAGAAGAAAACATTAGACAGTGACAGTAGACCGTTATGATGGCAGAGATGAAGTTTACAAGGTGTTTGCTGGAGTTGCCTAAGTATCTGTTAATGATATACGGAGGGTCGTCCGGCCATCCAGTACAACACCATGTAGCAAATTAAATAAAGGCTTCAAATGTTACGTTTCATCATTTCTTTGCAACTTTGAAGGTAATTTGCTAACGCTAGCTAGCCTGAGCTAGAAGCCTTGCTTTGGTGTTTTAAGTCATGACTCCGTCCTGCTTCAGGTTAATCATGCTTTAAATAAAGTTTAAGCATGTATATACCTCTCACTTCATGTGTTTGTACTTCAATGAAAGTATCAAGTAAAAACAGGGCTACAGATGAGATCTCTGTGAGAGACCAGCTAACTCCTAGCAAACTATTATGTAGCTCAATGCTGGACATTTCACCCCAAATTCCGGTCACTTTACTGTATTTGTATTTGTTTAGTATTTGGTTTAGAAGCCTTTATTGGTGATTTATTACGGTACAAAGTCCTGCTACATACGTAGCTACATATATAGCTAGCTATATATGCTCCGCTATGTCGCGTTAGCATGCAGCTACAATAGTTAGCTATGAGTATGCTAACGTTAGATTGTAGTGGAACGAAGCAGCACTTTCTAACGTCAAAAATCGCAAATAAAGGCTTCTGAACCAAACACTACACAATCGGACATGTTTCAGAAGGAATGTGACCCGGAATTGGGGAGAATTTAACAACATTGCCAGCTAAGATGACATGTTTACTGTCGTTAGCATGTAGCTACTATAGTGGTATACAGCAGTGGTGGCTGGAAGAGCTGTCACCCCGTCTTCAAAAGGACACTTATGTACGTTTACACTTCATCGCATTAATAATAAACAGTCTATGATTATTAGTCAAGACTAAGTATTAAAAGTAAAAACATTAACATAAACAAAACAACAACGACGTCGCTACACGGTTTTGGATCAGTGACAAGTCTCGATTGTTTGTAGCTATGACTATTGTATAATAAAGATTTAATAAAAAAGCTGTAATGTTTGGTCGTAAAATGTTTCAACGCATGCGTTGTAGGGACAGGGACATTGTTAGTTTTCTACTACGTAATTATGCGCATGCGCAGAACGGATCTTACAGGCGTTACGGATCGGGTGCTGACACCCATGATGTCTCTCTCTTTCTCATGGGCGAGCCAAATTCTATGGGCGGGCAAAGCAGAGAAAGGGGAGGTAACCTTTCTCTTGATGACATCATAAAGGGTAAATTCCAGATCGGGCCATCTGAGCTTTCATTTTCTCAAAGGCAGAGCAGGATACCAAGGGCTCGGTTTACACCTATCGCCATTTCTAGTCACTGGGGGAACTCATATTAATGTTAAAAAACCTCATAAAGTGAAATTTTCATGCCATGGGACCTTTAATAATAACAAATTAGGTTAAACTCATCTTAGTCTCGCTTTGCCAGACCCTCCTCCAAAGTGTGCTAGAGGAGGGTCTGGCTACTCCACATAGTATTCGGGGTTTTGTGACATTTCTTTAAACCAATCACAATCGTCATGGGCGGCACTAAACTCAGCACAGAGCCGCTGAAAAAATAGTCTTGCGAGAGAAGACTCAGGTTGGACAGATAGTCTAGCTAGCTGTCTGGATTTACCCTGCAGAGATCTGAGGAGCAGTTAACCATAGTCCTCTAACCATCTCTTAGTTCTGCCTGGTGTGGTTTGGTTTGGAGTGAAAAGACAGTTACAGGCCTGAAGGGCGGAGTTATATAACCTTGGAAAGGGGAGTGGTTTTAGTCACCAGTGTTTGGGGGGGCTTACTGCCTCCCCCAAAACGACACACCGCCCCCCCTGAAAGAATGACGAAATGCGTGAGATAATGCGATGCGTTTTCACACATAGATCAGATCCAGTCAGGACCTCTGATGCCTGAACCCTGACATTTGGCTTACAGGACAGATACTGTATGAACCTCACTCTTCCTCTGTTTAATCCAAAATAGAACTCTTTTAGTTGGGCAGTGTGGCACACATCTGGTGAGTGAGAGGGTCAGCGTATGTTTCTACTATATGTGTGTGAGGAGCTGACAGTGACATCTGGCTGGTGGTTGGCACTGAGGCCAGCTGATGCAGGGATAAGTGCGGTCTCTCTCGCACGTACACACACACACATATACATAAAAGTAGAGCTTCTGTAATGCAAGCTGATGTGCAGCGCCACAAAGCCGCAGAGACAGAGGTGATAATGTGGCTGAGAAGGGTGTGAAAATATATAGCCGTATCCATGCTGTATGTAGAGCATACACAGATGTAAACTCTGCAGTAAAGAAGGAAGGAAAAACGCATGGATGAGCATCCAGATGACCTGCTAGACTGAAATGCTGCCTGATTCCTCTGAGACAAATGTGTGTACATATTTTAAGATTTGATGGTACTCGTGGAGAGGTGGCAAAAGGCCCTGCTGCTAATGGTGCATGTATTTGTGTGTGTGTGTGTGTGTGAGTGTGTGTGTGTGTGTGTGTGTGTGTGTGCGTGTGTGAGAGTGTGAGAGAGAGAGTGAGAGAGAGAGAGAGAGAGAGAGAGAGCAAGAGAGGGAAAGAAAGAAGGTATTGATCAAACTCTGCAGGAGCAGAACTGTATTTCCCTGAGGCTTCAGTGTGTGTGACTTGCTTTCAATGCCCTCCCTTTCTTTTTCTTTCGTTCTTTTTCTTTCCTTATTTTATTTTAAAAGCAGTGCAGCTTACGGTGGCAGTCAGTGGATGTGTTTGGGATGAATAGTTGACAGATACGCTGTATGTAATACGCTTACACATAGACACGTAGAAACTATGATTCACTTTGCTGATTTTAATCCTTTATCTCCGTTCAGTTCAAAGATCACTGACAAATTATTGATTATGTAGGCCTGTGTACAATTATCTTTGCTAAGCAAGTGAAATAAAAAGATAAAATTGGCTTCACGTTCTGTCAAAAGTTTTTAAACTAGTTGGTTAGGGCTTTTTTCTCTCAACTCTGTATCGTAACGAACGCGAACAAAGGGTGAAAATCTGTCTTTTCTGTCTGTCAGTTTGTCTTTCTTTCTCACAAGAGAAATAGCTGAACAAAATGGAGGATGTGTGCCTTCGCTTGTGTGTTCAGGCTGAGTGTGTGGTAAGGATTTCACTTTATCCCACCGTGCTGAGCATCTCTCAGCAGGTTTAGCATCCTAGTAAGCTGGAGGATCCCAGGGGTATGACGGTAAATACGTGTGCATTTGTGTATGCATGTGGCTTTCTGTGTGTGTGTATGTGTGTGTGTGTGTGTGTGTGTGTGTGTGTGTGTGTGTGTGTGTGTGGGGGGGGGTGATAGATGTCATTGTTATTCAAAGGAAGGTTTTAAAGTTTCAAAGCTCGCTCTGTAGCGCTCACTCGGTGCTCTCCCTAAAGATAAGACATTGATGTTTTACTTTCAAATAAGTTGTTTAGGAATAAAAGGCGGAAAAAGAAAGAGGCAGAGGTGTGCTTAAAAGGATGCTACCCATCAGAATGCCAATACAGTGCAGGAGTGGACGGAGTTTTACCTTAATGGATTTGAGAGGATAGACAGAGATCGCTCAATACTTCTAAAGCCCACTTCTTTCCACTTTGAATGAGTGTTGAAGCGTGAATATTGAAGCAAATCAGTTCTTCAGTCTCAAAGTTGACAGCAACGTCCTGCATAATGATGTCACTACTATCTAAATATGTCCGGCACACACAGCAGCGGGTGCAGCACAATGAAGAATGTGCTGTCAGATGTGTCCGAGTTCTCTTATCTGTTTGGACAACCCCAGTTCTTCCTCGCTGGAATCATTTACGTGCAGCAGGGCGGGGATTACATGAGAGCTGCTCCTCAATGCTGGTAGATATTGGAAACATCCATCAGAGGCTGACCAGACATGCCTAATGACGGCCATCAGTTCCACAATGCAGATCATTTAGAAGTGATTACCTCCATACAGCTGCTATCCTCATTGACTGACATTAGCACTGCGAGTCAACTCGGCTTGATTGCCGCGATCGATTAGTGCCGCCACCCAAGGAAGCTAGGGATACCACTGGGTATTGATCT
Organism: Sander vitreus; assembly: GCF_031162955.1. Lineage (NCBI taxonomy): Eukaryota > Metazoa > Chordata > Actinopteri > Perciformes > Percidae > Sander > Sander vitreus. Next base: position 24,635,076 of record NC_135875.1, on the reverse strand, counting down.
GGCATTAGTGCGTCCGTTAAGCGATATTGACCCAGTGTGTCCAGTATGACTGGCATGTTGATGTCTCAGTCACCTAGCAACTGTCCTCCAGTATCCAGTACCCTATAGTCTGTACAGTACATTGCTATTGTTCCATGGCTGTAACATCAACACACTTGTTATTCGCTGCACACTTTAATGCTGTTACTATGACGATAATTCTGTTATAATTTGTATTATTATGGCATTACATATATATATATATATATATATATATATATATATATATATATTATTCCATGTACACCTCATCAACACCTCATCAATACACACTGTATATATGTACATACCGCTGTAATGTAATGTTTAAATACACAGCAGTATAAATGGCCTTTGTTCAGTTCAATTTAGTTTATTTATAGTGTTATATCATAACAGGAGTTATCTTAGGACACTTTACAGATAGTATAGGTCTAGACCACACTCTATATTTTACAAAGACACAAAAATTCCCCCCAACAGTGGCAAGGAAAAACTATCTTTGTTGGACACTAGAGGGCAGCAGAACAAGCGATAAACACAACATTGACATTTCATCACCTTATAAAGTTGTTATAGCTGTTACAAGGCTAAGCTACCCTGGGCTCGCGTACCAAAGACACACAGCTACTAAAGGTTAACCTAGCTCGTAACATTAATCCCCCTGTCTCCTTTTCCCTGCCTGTTGCATTTAACATGAGACCTAAACCAAATCATGATCAAGACAAGAAATAATTTACTACAGGGAAATTTACAACAATTGTTCAGGGAAAGGTGTGTATAATCTGAGAGAAGAACCAAACTTTAAAGAACAACTCTAAAAAGTATGTGCATCATGATCGGTGGGGTGAGTTGTGTAGAATGGTTTAGACCACATGCTAAAACATTTTAGCAAACAATATGAAGTTTAAAAAATTGCATAAAAACACTTTATTACAAGGATATGAATATGAAGAGAGATGATTGTGAGGGTGGGTTATCATACTGATTGTACTGCGGTGGGTGATTAGGGTGATGGGTTGCTTGGTGCATAATGTAAAAAATGTTGGGTAGGTCTTTAAAATTATATATATATATATTTCACATATTTTTCTTATTTTGCTATGAATATAACATATAAAATATATGATACATACATATGCAAAATATAGAATATATACAGGAACTATTTAGAGTTGAATGAGGGGTGGGAAAAATAAGCTTCGGCTTCGTCCCGCTCCTTTTCGGACAGATTGAACATATTGTTTACACTTCATCAATAGTTTTTCCTTTTGGTGTGTTGCTACACACTTATTGTGTTTTTATAAATATATATATATTTTTTCGAAATAAAAAACAGAAATAAACTGGCCTGGATGAGTGTATACTTTCCTACCTAAGAGGGGTTTGTGCTGTGTACTGACTGTTTGTGCTGTGTACTGACTCACCCAGCCACCTTCGTCGTCTTTTGGTGTCGAGACGACCTCCGCTCTGGGTCGGCTTTGAAGCGTCCCTCGTTGACTTCCCCGACTTTGCCCGCTCTCCGTGTTGTAGTTCAGGTTTTAAAAGGTGTATTAACAAAAAGTTGTGTCGTGGGGAAACAAGAATAGTCTTTCAGCGCCTTTGTCGTCAAAAGTGTTCTCTGTGTGGAAACGTGGTGTGCAGCCGTCAGCCTGCCTCGTATTGCTCCTTTCTGAAAAAATCTCTTGCATGAGGATACATTTACACCGCTACATTTTGGTTTGTAAGCGGAGTTTTGAGCCAAAAGCGATCTCCGTGCACCAAGTGTTTTTAGCTCCAGTAGAAGGACTAATCTCCATTTAAACTAACACGCCCAAACCTCATATCTCATAAACATTTTTGTATACTGAGCATGCGCTTGCCGGGGTGAACAGAAGGCAGCATGTATACTCCGCATGTTGCCAGTTAACCGTTGGATTAACTGTTAACCGCTTTTATCCATTTTTCATTTGAGCACGAAATTGGAAATTTTGGGGTTTGGAAACAAGTATTGAAAAAAACAAGTCTTTTTTTTTGCTTTTTGGTTTTATTTTGAAAAAGTAATGAATGAATGATAAACAGATTTCAGATAACTCTGGGTCTGCTGATAATCTGTGGGATTGTCACAAGAAGGAACCCCTTACACAGTACACAGTCATTTTAACCTTTGTTCATTAGAAAAACACTACTGATTAGTGCTGCTGTAATGAAGTGTCTTGTCAAACCTGAATTGCTAATGTGTCAGCAGCGATTGCCTACTTGGACCGTAAGCAGACACAAATCAACTTTAGCATCCATTTGAGTTGTGTTTTAGGCTTAACCAAATCCAATATTCTCTATATATCTCTTTTTTCTGGCTCTTTAGCTGCCAAATGCTCCACAGTGTTCACTAGCTCATCTCTATCTTGCCATTTTGTGCAAGGAAGGTAACAAACATCAGGTTTGCGAGAGTTTTTTTTGTGGCAAAAACAGAAAATCAAAACAAGCTAAGAGATGTCTTAAAGCTCCATGAATAAAAGATACAGATACAGATATCTTTATGTATCCCTGAAGGACAATTCAGTTAATGCAGTCCACTGAAACATATAGCCTACACACATTCATACTGCCAATCATCAATGACAGAGGGAGCACAGTAAAAGGGCACTGTGGAAAGTTTAAGATGCAGAAGTATACAACAAGAAAAATATTTGAAATAAGAACTGAGAACTGAATAAAGATGATAAAGTCCGATAAAGAGGGACGAAATGAAATAATAAAAATCAATAAGGTGCCGAGTTTATTGTGCATAGCCTACATAACAAATTAAAATCCACCAATCAAGCTAAGGAGAACTGCACAGTTGGTGATAATTCTGTGGGATTATTACTACGAACAACCCCTTTCATAACTATTGATTAGTGCAGCTTCAAAAAAAAATTATTTATGGTTGGTATTGTATTTTATTTCATACCTACCCCCCTGTCAAGTATGTCGACGCTGTCTCATCTTGTGTTTTTGGTACAACAACATGGCTGCTGCAACAGTACCCACGGGGGTTAATAGCTCTGTGTGTGTGTTGCATGTTGCACAGTCGGTGTAAAAGGAACAGAGGCGGTCCATGTGTATGAAAGCATGCTTTATCATATGTCTTTTTTTATTTATTTGTGAGAATCCTGCATTTTCCTCAGGGGGATAACAAAGCACAGGTTGAACTTGAGCTTTTCACAGCAGTGTTTCTCTGATCTTTTACCGCTAGAAATATACCAATCTGTATAGCTATGTTTTTCACTTTTACTAATATGAAGGTTTCCTTGACAGATTTTTGTTTCTGCATGTTATTAAAGCAATCAGACAGCAGATTTTGTTTTGTTTTTGGACTATATTAGTGCTGAAATCGTAAGCCTCTGGCCTATTTCAAACAGGGCTGCACCAGATTACAGCATCGCCAGTCTGTGCAGCTTTTTTAAGGTACACTTATACAGCTCCATAAATCCAGGTTGTTATTATATCCTGCTGCGACTCCTGGGGTTTTCATGTAATAACTAGAAATATAAGCCTTCTGTCTATTTGGAAATCCAGGAATTCATTTGGGTGGTTATTCCTATCTTCCTTCCTTTTTGGCACTGTATTACTCACATTGTTCTTGGCTGCAGCACAAAATCCCAGGTAGCCGGGGATGCCAGTCAACGAGAGGATGTGTTGAAAAGGAATCAGTAATCGGGGACATGCGAGGAGGTAGTCTGAGGTAGTGCTAGAATAATGCAGTGTTAGAGGAGGTCCACATTGTCAGTGTTGTTTGATCATCAACAAATCTCTTTCTCAGTGTGTGGTTCTTCATAGAACTTTTACTGTAAATAAACCTGCCCAGGGTATGACTAGGGTTGGGCATCGTTTTGATTTTAACAATTCTGATTTCAATTCCAATTCTTCCTTTCCATTCCGGTTCTTATCGATTGTTGATTCTGATTCTTTGAAGGGTGGAGTTGAAACGGGTCACATCCTGATTACTGTGCTCCATGGCTGCAACCTGGAAGTATGACGCCCGCTGCAGAAACCAAAACTTAGTTACTTGTGTTAAATTTGGAGCCGATGATCAGATTCTTCGGAAGCTACGAAGACTGCAGGTCAACAAGTCAATACTCCAGTCATTTCATAACTGTTTGATCCAATCCACCCTCACCTTCAGCTTATTGGCATGGTTTGGTTCCCTGACTGAGCTGAACAAATGTCCCCTCAACAGAATCATATAGATGAGCGGGAAGATCATTGGACAACCTCAGACCACTCTCACAACCATATTTGAGAAACAAGCCATCAGGAAAAGTAAACTCATCATATCGGACCCCACCCATAATCTCAATAACCAGTACCATCTGGACTTTTCCCCTACGATCCAAACGAGCCTTTGCCACCTTTGTGCCAGCATCCATCAGTTGTTGTTGAACAAACAATAAGCACCCCACATCGATCGATCCAGACTTTGACCTATTCTCCCTACCCACCCCTCTACTCCTACCCTCAGGGTTTTTAGTTTCTTTTAGTAGTTTAGTATTTAGCATTTATTTATTCTCTGGTATGATTAATAAGGACTATGTTAGGACTATGTATTGTTGTATGTTGTGTTTGAATGTGCCTGACCACATATGAAGTTCCCTTCACAGGAAATAATAAAGTTCTTTAGATTTTTTGATTGATTGATTGTTTCTAAACCAAATTTTTCCGAACGATTCCATGTTGGAACCAGTTCTCAATGCCTAATCCTAGGTATGATTATATACTATATGTACTGCATGTGTGGGCAGCAGAACATACACATCACCAGTATACATTAAATACAGTATGATGTGATATGAGATGTGGCAAACAAATGTGTGTAAAAACCAAGACACACTAAAGTTTGGAAAAAATAAATCTGCTTCTTCTGTAGTTCATGACTCGTGACTTCACTTGGATTTAAGTCTTTTGAATTGGAATAACTTGATATTTTCCATCTCAAATATTGAAAATGATCTCATATACAGTGGGGCAAAAAAGTATTTAGTCAACCACCAATTGTGCAAGTTCTCCCACTTAAAAAGATGAGAGAGGCCTGTAATTAAGACAAAATGAGAAAATAAATACAGAAAATCACATTGTAGGATTTTTAATGAATTTATTTGGCAAATTCCTCGGGAAAATAAGTATTTGGTCACCTACAAACAAGCAAGATTTCTGGCTCTCACAGACCTGTAACTTCTTCTTTAAGAGGCTCCTCTGTCCTCCACTCGTTACCTGTATTAATGGCACCTTGTTATCAGTATAAAAGACACCTGTCCACAACCTCAAACAGTCACACTCCAAACTCCACTATGGCCAAGACCAAAGAGCTGTCAAAGGACACTAGAAACAAAATTGTAGACCTGCACCAGGATGGGAAGATTGAATCTGCAATAGGTAAGCAGCTTGTTGTGAAGAAATCAACTGTGGGAGCCATTATAAGAAAATGGAAGACATACAAGACCACTAATAATCTCCCTCCCCGCTCCACGCAAGATCTCACCCCGTGGGGTCAAAATGATCACAAGAACGGTGAGCAAAAATCCCAGAACCACACGGGGGGACCTAGTGAATGACCTGCAGAGAGCTGGGATCAAAGTAACAAAGGCTACCATCAGTAACACACTACGCCGCCAGGGACTCAAATCCTGCAGTGCCAGACGTGTCCCCCTGCTTAAGCCAGTACATGTTCAGGCCCGTCTGGAGTTTGCTAGAGAGCATTTGAATGATCCAGAAGAGGATTGGGAGAATGTCATATGGTCAGATGAAACCAAAATAGAACTTTTTGGTAAAAACTCAACTCGTCGTGTTTGGAGGGGAAAGAATGCTGAGTTGCATCCAAAGAACACCATACTTACTGTGAAGCATGGGGGTGGAAACATCATGCTTTGGGGCTGTTTTTCTGCAAAGGGACCAGGACGACTGATCCGTGTAAAGGAAAGAATGAATGGGGCCATGTATCGTGAGATTTTGAGTGAAAACCTACTTCCATCAGCAAGGGCATTGAAGATGAAACGTGGCTGGGTCTTTCAGCATGACAATGATCCCAAACACACCGCCCAGGCAACAAAGGAGTGGCTTTGTAAGAAGCATTTCAAGGTCCTGGGGTGGCCTAGCCAGTCTCCAGATCTCAACCCCATAGAAAATCTTTGGAGGCAAGGCAAGGCAGCTTTATATGTATAACACATTTCAGCAACAGGGCAATTCAAAGTGCTTTACATGAAAACAGATTAAAAAATTAAAAACAGATTTACATGAAAACAGATTAAAAAAATAATAAATAATAAAATATGAGAAAAAAAAAGTTACAGTGCAGTATAAGAAATTAAACATTGAAGAGCAGTTAAAACAGTTAAATATATAAAAGCAGATAAAATAACTTTCCTGGACTCAGTGATCCAGTTTTTGGAAAGCCAAAGCTTTTTGACCAATATGACAGATATCACAATCAGTCCGGTCCATACTTTCTAACCATCTCACCCACTATGGGTCCAGATGCGTTGCACGGCTTTGAGGTTTCATTCCCCATAGTTACAGAAGCTTTTCCTTTAGTATACTCTTATCATTTTCGATGTGGTCGTCACCGCAAAGCTTAGTTCTTTTCTTCGGCAAACCTTGCAAAACCCGGTACAGCCCTGCAGACAAAAATCTCTTAATAGTCCAGAACGTGTTCTTAAACTATTTTATTTCTTCTGCAGTCTGTCTCTAAATAGTCAAGAACTCGCTCAGAGTGTTTATAGACTATTTTTTTTCTTTTTTAGGCCTTCTGCCTAAATTAGTTAGTTACTTCGACTAACTTTTTGACCAGCCCAACGTCTGTCTCTTCTGTCAACTATTGTCATGCCTGCATCAGAGAAACAATCAGAGATATGTCCGTTACTGCAAAAGAATGTCACCGGAATAATCTTAAATTCAATTCTATTATTTGTTTTAGGAATTTCTCTTTATATGTTTATATAGATTGTTATACAGTGTCAACAATGCTTATTTAAAGAAAGGCAACATCAAAAAGAAAGGTCTTCAGCCTTGATTTACAAGAACTGAGAGTTGCAGCAGACCTGCAGTTTTCTGGGAGTTTGTTCCAGATATGTGGAGCATAAAAACTAAACGCTGCTCCCCCCTGTTTAGTTCTGACTCTGGGGACAACAAGCAGACCTGTCCCAGATGACCTGAGAGGTCTGGGTGGTTCATAGTGTAGTAGCAGATCAGAAATGTATTTTGGCCCTAAACCGTTTAGTGATTTATAAACCAGCAAAAGTATTTTGAAATCAATTCTTTGAGGCACTGGAAGCCAATGTAGAGACTTCAGAACTGGAGTGATGTGATCCACTTTCTTGGTCTTAGTGAGGACTCGAGCAGCAGCGTTCTGAATCAGCTGCAGCTGTCTGATTGATTTTTTAGGGAGACCTGTGAAGACACCGTTACAGTAGTCAAGTCTACTGAAGATAAAAGCAGTTTTTCCAGATCCTGCTGAGACATAAGTCCTTTAACCCTTGATATATTTTTAAGGTGGTAATAGGCTGACTTTGTAATTGTCTTAATGTGGCTGTTAAAATTCACGATTCTTTTAATCGTTCCTCCTTTGCTCCAAAAACAACCACCTCAGTTTTTTCATCATTTAATTTAAGAAAGTTCTGGCACATCCAGTCATTAATTTGTTCAATGCACTTAGTCAGTTGTTGTATTGGACTATAGTCCCCTGGCGATAAGGTTATATAAATTTGTGTGTCATCCGCATAACTATGGTAACTTATTTTATTGTTTTCCATAATTTGAGCCAGTGGAAACATGTAGATGTTAAACAGGAGAGGCCCCAGAACGGAGCCTTGGGGAACTCCGCACGTCATATTTGTATGCTCAGATGTATAATTCCCTATAGACACAAAGTAGTCCCTATTCTTTAAATAAGACTCAAACCACTTTAGTACTGAGCCAGAAATGCCAACCCAGTTTTCCAATCGGTCTAGTAATATGTCATGGTCGACCGTATCAAATGCAGCACTGAGATCAAGTAATACCAAGACTGAAATGTTGCCACTATCTGTGTTTAAGTGGATGTCATTAAAGACTTTAACAAGAGCTGTCTCAGTGCTGTGGTGTGGTCGAAAACCCGACTGGAAGTTGTTTAGTGACAAGAAAAGGGTGAGTTGTTGAGAAACCGTTTTTTCAATGATTTTACTTAAAAATGGAAGGTTTGATATCGGCCTATACTTGGTCATTAGTGACGTGTCTAGATTGTTCTTTTTTAAGAGTGGCTTAATGACTGCAGTTTTCAGGGCCTGTGGGAAGATACCTGAGAAAAGAGACGTGTTTACAATCTGTAGGAGATCAGTAGCCAAACAATTGGAAACATTTTTGAAAAGGCCCGTTGGTAGAATAGAGGGAGGGAGTTGAAAGTCCGTGTTGCCCAGCGACAGCCCCAAAACATCACTGCTCTAGAGGAGATCTGCATGGAGGAATGGGCCAAAATACCAGCAACTGTGTGTGAAAACCTTGTGAAGACTTACAGAAAACGTTTGACCTCTGTCACTGCCAACAAAGGGTATATAACAAAGTATTGAGATGAACTTTTGTTATTGACCAAATACTTATTTTCCACCATAATTTGCAAATAAATTAATTAAAAATCCTACAATGTGATTTTCTGGATTTTTTTTTCTCATTTCGTCTCTCATAGTTGAAGTGTACCTATGATGAAAATTACAGGCCTCTCTCATCTTGTTAAGTGGGAGAACTTGCACAATTGGTGGCTGACTAAATACTTTTTTGCCCCACTGTAAGTGTTCAGTGATCCAACCTTTATTTTCACGTAGGTCGTGATAGCCATAAGCTATGATTGGTTGGGGTTACGTGTTGTCTGATGCGTCTCACGGCCAAGTCACAGCAGATACTGATCAATGAGTCGTCACCTAATGTGATGTAGTGACCATCTTGGAACACGGATACATGTTTTGTAGTCGGATCCTGCAACACACATCACTCCCATCGCATCAAAAAGCTTGGTTGGGACTCTTGGTGTCACTTTTTGACGTTCTGGGTCAGGACGTATGTTTATCTGAAATGCGGCACAAGAACGGGACAGTTAGGTTTAGGAAAAGATGGTGGGTGGAGTTACAAAATGTACGTTTCAGTGACATATGGGACATGAACCCCGGTCTCCTGGGTGAAAGCCCTGTGTTGTTTGACCCATCCCCCCACAACCTTTTTTTGGTCTTTCATACTACTCTCTACCGTTGTCTCTCTTAATACTACGTCATCTTACAGTGCAGTGGTCGCACTGCTGTTCTGCCTGGTGCATTCCATACAGATGCTAAAGGGGGATTTTTGTGTCGGTATCCAACGCTCAAGGACCTTGACCAAGAGTTGGGAGTGAGAACGGGTTGGATCCTGGCAAAAGACGAATTTGGATAAAATATTTACGCATTGAATTGGTATTCAAACAGGACTGCAGAATAGTATCTAGAGATTCAACTAGAAAACGGTGGAAAAAGCTTCATGGCTCTTTGCCACTGTTACTTGTTTCTGGTGTTAATGAGTCGAGGACTCTGCAACTTCAGCGTCCCGACTTCAATCGGCAACAGATAAAGTGCAAAAGCTTTAAAACGACAGAAGGTCTCTGCTTTCCTGCCTTCCTCCCTTTCTTCCTCCCTTTGTTTCACTGGTTCAGTTCTAAGTCTTTGATTCCACTGTGCTTTGAGCTGTGCATTCAGCGACTTGAGCAGCTTCCTTGAACCGCATCTTTCATCTCTCCTCCACTTAGCACACCCTCATTTCACAGGCTGTCTGCCTGCTTTTTCTCTTGTTTCTTCTTGTCGATAATCCTAACCTCGCCAGCCTGCTTGTCTCTTTCTGTTGTAGCCCTTGAGATGTGAACACACTGACCGTGAATCTGAAACAAATCACGCTGGAATTTGTCCACTGGCTTTATTCTATCGCGGTGCAGTCCCACGGGCCTCTCTTGTCCAGGGGCTTTACACATATCAGATCACAAGGTCTGTCTGTGGCCCCATTTTCACCTGCTATTAAAATCAGGCCTGAGTGATCCGATTACAGGTGGACAGTTCACACCTGGCAGTATAATGTGTCTCCAAATGTGTCCTGAGTGACCACTTTCCTGCTCTACTGTATATGCAAATAAACACGTACATCATTTCTTTTTGCATATTGGCTGTGTGTGTGTGTGTGTGTGTGTGTGTGTGTGTGTGTGTGTGCGCGTGCGCGCAGGAAAGAAAGAGGTTTTTAAAAGTCTCAGTGTTCAGCTCTCAGTACGTTTGTAGTAGTCTATATTGACGACGTTTCATTTACAGGAACGTTTCGCTGCCGCCGGAAATTCCGCCGGATGTCACTCAATTTCGGCCGGATGTCCATCACCTTCCACTTTCTTTGTGTTGCCATTCTAAAGTCCTAAAACAACCTTTTGAACATACACTTGTTCCACCAAAACAAGTTCCTTCCTGAGGCTATTTAGCAGAGGCACCGTGACTCCGTCTGGTGCTTAGCACCGCCCAAGACGATTGTGATTGGTTTAAAGAAATGGCAATAAACCAGAGCACGTTTTTCTCTCATCCCATCCATGTGGTGTGGACTTGCCAGACCATCCTCCACAGCGCTGTGGAGGAGGGTCTGGCAATGCAAGACTACATTTTGTTATTTAGTTTCTGTATCTGCTTTATTTTACGTTTCATGTTCGTGCATAGGAGTCGTGTTAAGTTACTGCTGATGAAGCCCCAACATTTCCGGATTTTGCTGCTTCATAATGAAAGCTTTTAAATAACAAAATAATGGAGGACTTTTATTGTGAAGAATTTATAGGAAATTAAACGGTTCCACCGTTAAACAGCCGCTGCTTTGACCACTCAGGCTCGCCGGCTTTCTTCAGCGCTGCGGAGATAGGTCTGTTAATGCCAGACTACTAAATAACAAAATAACAAAAGGAGAAGTTGCAACATTAAAACAGGAATGTATGTAGTAATATCCTACATTTTGGTGAATTTGGGGACGTTTTATGGAACTAAAAAATAAGGTTATTGGGTAACACTTTACTTGAAGGTATCGACATAATTGTGTCATGAACGTGTCATAAACTTTATAACCAAGTCATAAACATTTATGACTTCTGTCATTAAGTGTCATTCAGTTTTTGTCATGACAAGTTGACATTGTTTGGGGTTGTCTTGATTATGACAAGTTGACATTAATCAAAGTGACATTACCAGAAGTTGTCTTGGTCATGATAAGTTGACATTACATTTGTTTGGAGTGTCCTCATTAAGACAACTTGAAATTAAACAGGATGACATTATGTCAATGTGTCATAATCAAGACAACCCAAACAATGTCAACTTGTCATGACAAAAACCAAATGGCACTTAATGACAGAAGTCATAAACGTTTATGACTTGTTTATGACACATTCATGACAGTGTCATGTCATAGTTATGACAGTGTCATGTCACGATTATGTTGATACCTTCAAGTAAAGTGTTACCGGTTATTGTATACCGGCGGCTGCCTTTTCCAAGCAACAGCAGGGCACAGAGCTCCAGACAGCCGGGGATATAAGAACATGCAGCACCGGAACTAAAACAGCGACACATCACTGACAGGAAAAGAAAAGCTTCCACTCACAGTTGAGTAGGCGGTCCTTAATGTGGCCCAGGACAAATTACTGTTCTCACTGCTATTAGAATGTGATCATACGCGGCCTAAACCAGCTCCGGATGTGGTCTGAGTGATCGGATCTCAATGCATCCTTAGACTTAGATCTGTATATATATATATATATATATATATATATATATATATATATATATATATATATATTTATATATATATATATATATATATATATATATATATATATATATATATATTAGAGCTGCAATACTGTTTCCATGCTTTTAAAAATGTTTGTTTATATAGTTATTGTCTGGGATGACTGAGTTTATGTTAGTGTGTATGTTAGAGTATTTATTTGTGTATTTATTACTTTTTAGTACTTTTATATTCAGGTACGGCACAGCAAATTTCGTTGTACACAAGCTTCTGTAATGACAATAAAGTCTATTCTATTCTAGCTGTCCACTTGTGATCCAATCACTCAGGGCGGATGTTAATACCAGGTGAAAATGGGGCCTGGGATTCTGAGCTTTGAAACGCACTCCAGCCGACTAGGAAACCAACTCTGTAGCCAGTCTCAGTTCACCCTCTCATAAAAAAGGCAGAGTGATAATAATGTGAAGAATCTGGGGTTTAAATTTAGAGTTACTGCTGCCTTTGCCGCATAAAGAGAGCCTGAGGGCCAGGCATTGGGCCTTCCCCTTATACAATGCCCAGTGGATCGTTTCTTACCACAAACAAAATAAATAAATCAGAGCCAAGTACCCAGGAGCAAAGTGTCTGTGTGGGCGACCTACCCTATTTTAAGACACATTATGAGGCCACCTTTTTTTTCTCCATCTCTTTGATTCACTTTCCATCCCCACCCTCGCTTTTTTCCTCCACACTCATCCCTCCGTTGCCACTCTCTATTTTCTCACCAAATTGCAGCAGAGCAAAATGATGATGTTATTTCTTCGTTGTGTGATTTGTTCTCCTGCTGAGGTACTTTGTGTATCAAGTTAAATCCCAGAAAGCATGACAGCACTCTATGTCAGAGCCATAATCTGTTTGGGTTTAATGTCCCTCATCTTCAAATGTGTTTGTTAAGTTGCTAAAGTGATTTTTAAATGAATGCCTCCCAAGTTCAATCATGACAATAGTTACTTAGGCTGCGTTCTGTTTAAGTGCTTTCCAAACCACTCCGAGCAAAACACAAATAGGGTGCTTTCCACTTGGCCTCGCCGTTTTCTCGCAGTAGTGTGATGTTGGAGCAGCTGGAGCTGTGGTATGAATCCAGGTCTTCACAGAGAGATGAGATACAGTACTTCATGCAGGCTGACGCATACATATGGCTCGGCTTTTTAACCAGCCCACAATGATAAGTAGGCCGACGGTAGCTTTGCAGTCCCGCACTGTGTCTGAATGCTAATGAGGATGCCAGCACAATCAGAGCAGCTTCCAGAGCTCCAGCAGCGAGCTGCGAGTCGACAAGTATTCTGACTCTAATTTAATTTAATCCTGACCTCCTTCCCTCCACTACCCAGTGAGCAGTGGGGAATGTTTGAGGGTTCAAGACCCCTGTGTGAATGACACACATCCGAGCCATTACTCATTCCTTTTGGCTCAGTATTCATGTATTGTATTTAAACAATTTACATACATATATACCTACAATACATATTTAGTTAATGTATTCATTAAAACCAAAACTGGATTCTGCATTGAAAGCCAGCACATTTCTTATGAATCACTAAATTGAGTTTCCATATGAAATAAGTTGATGAGTTTGTATTGAAAGTAGGAATTTGATATATTGACTTGGGGAGGATCAGCATGAATCTCTGAACTAAGTTGGGAAGCAACATTAGCAAACTTTTGAAACATAAAAGGAGGACAGGACTCTATCCAGCCCTGTCCAAAGCCAGCCTGAAGAATCTGAAGTCTCTTTTCTATAGGCCTTAGTGGTCCCCTAATACTGTATCTTGACCAACTGCCATGCTTCGCTTGTTTGTAAGCCATGATGTCTCTCTCTCATGGGCAGGCCAAATTCTCTGATCAGGCAAAGCAAAGATAGGGGAGGTAAGTTTCTCCTTATGACATCATAAGGGGAAGATTCCAGATCGGCCCATCTGAGCTTTCATTTTCTCAAAGGCAGAGCAGGATACCCACGGCTTGGTTTACACCTATCGCCATTTCTAGCCACTGGGGGACGATAGGCAGGCTAGGGGAACTCATATTAATGTTAAAAAACCTCATAAATTGACATTTTCATGCCATGGGACCTTTAAAGCTGCATTACTTATAACACGTTATCACATATAAAGTTGATGAATGAAAGCAAACAGTCGCCTAAGTAGACACCCAGCAGACACAGAGCAACATTAGCATTTGTCTTGAGTCATGTTTCTGACTGCTTGACAAATACACAGGGAGACACCTTCCACTTCCAAACCTTGCTGTATGTGTTTGTATGTTTTTTTTTATTGTTTCTGTAATCATTTTTTGTTCCACTAAGATGATGATCACCTAGCTTTACCAGAACACCGTTAAACAGCATGTTTCCAGGTGTATCCAGGCTGCCTTTATTGTTACCGTGGCGGCATGGGTGGCTCAACCACCCACCATACTTCGCCCAGCCTGGCAATCCTGTACTTTACATGTTTCTGCCTCTCACGGCGACGGGCGGTTGGGTTTTGAGTACTCTCACATTGCCAGACCTTTCTCCATACCTCATAACACTAGTCGTCGGGGCACGGATTAAGTAACAAGCAACGTGCATTCAGTTCAGCTCACGTTGCATGGCGTTTGTCGTTCGACTGGTTGTGACTGTTTTCCCAAGATGGCATTATGGCTGTATATGTGAAAGGTGCTGTCTTTAGGTACTGTCTTTCTAAACTATCTTTTTAATGAACTGTCTGTACACTTACAAAGTTCTCAATGCTTCGCTTTACATGTAGGGACCCTCATTATGCTACCGTGGAAGTGTGGTGCTATTTTGAGCCTTGTTAGTGGTATAGAAATAGAGATTTCTTGTTACGTTACTCGTGCCCCGACGACTAGCGCTATAAGGTAATTAGCGGTTAGCGCTAAAACTGGTCACATTCGATTAGCATGAAAACAAATCCCAGAGAACGGTGAACTCGGTACACATGTGTTATTAACCCTTAGGTTCATTTTGCGCCGGATTGTCCTTTAAGTAGAGGATTTTAGTGCTGAAACTTGCGTGTGTGTTGCTGGTTCCATCACATGTGTGAGCCTCGTCGCCACTCTCGCTCCGTCTACCCTCTGTGATGTGGCTCATGAGAAAACAGATGGCATTTTGGGACAGGTTCCAGAACGCCACTTCCTACCAGTCCTCTGCCGCGCTGGCATGGCCTCGGTCTTAATCAGGGGCCCGACGGATGCCACTTTACACCTGCGCACTGTCACTCGGCCAGAAAGCTCTGATGCTGATGAAGTTGATGCTAGGAACAGAAGGCCTCATCTTCCTCCTCTCCTCTTCTGATGTATTCCAGAAAAGACTTGCTCAGAGGAGAGAAACAGCATCCAAAAGTCTGTTGGAAGTGAACCAAAGTAGAGAAACGACAGCCAGATGGTTTCAGACGCTGTTGGGGGTCCCATTGTCCGTTTTTTGTTTCCATATTTGTTATACGTGAAGGTTTAATTGTTTTTTATCATTATTCCGTTTATCTCAAAGGCAGGTACAGTACGTATGTTCAGGGTGCGATTTGTGAAAAAGGGAGTGATTAATCCCCCTTACGATGCCATGGATAGTGCCACTTGGCCAGCCTTGCCAAAACAGCGGAGTTCACTCATAGCGGCATTGGAGCTTAGATTGGGCCCAAAAAATCAAGCCCAACCCTACACGAGCCCGTGCACGTTGTGTCTGAGCCCGGTTTATTCAGAATGGAATGGATCGCAAATGGATCCGAATGAAAAAAAAACCTTGACCCTAGCTCCCTCAGCCGAATAGTGTGGGTAACAGATCAAGGCAGCAACATAATCAAAGCCCTGCAACCATATAGGAGACTTCTGGTCTCGATCACCTAATTGGCCGACAACAGTGCTGCAGAGGGGGGGAGACGCGATGTACCACAGTTTACCTCACACTCAAGTCAGTGCAGGACATACACCCAGAGCTACGGGAGAAGCTGGAGAGGCAGAGCTTTCTCCCCACCGACTAAGGCTAATAAAGTAATGAATCAAAAAACACAAATGCTTGTTTAAGGGCCCGGCCCGATCATAGCAGCGTAAAATGTCGGCGGGCCCGGTTCGGGCTCGGGCAGAGAATCTAAACTCTAAGCGGCATAAAGAAAATACTTTGACCCAGGAAACGTGTGTTCGTTCATCGGGAGTGTTTTAATCAAACCACCATTTTCTTTCCTAAACTTAACGAGTCGTTTTGGTGCCTTAACTTAACTATCGTCATCGCATGACGCTCACGTTTTCTCTGCAAAAATGAACTACCTTGGCCCCTGAAAGGACCGTCATTTGGAGGTGCCTGTAGCCGGCTCGCAGTCACCTATTGGCGGCTAAACACATCTACAAACTGCCGCTGATACGACAGAGCTCTGTAACCAGCGTCATGGAGTTCTATAGCAGCCTATTAGTGAAAGTAGTAGACTATTGGTAAGGTACCAAAGTTAAAAAAAAAAAAAAAAAAAAAAAAAAAGAAGTGCTCTGCGTTATTTGTTAAAGGTCCAGTGTGTAACATGTTTAGTTGTTCATTATCAAAATCTGTGTTGCCTGTTCACAAACTTGTCCTTTTTCCATTAATATTTACCTCCACCATCAATTCCAAGTATTCCTTTTGGCTTGAAATTTTACATTTGCATTCGCATGAACTGGGGTAGACGCTCCATATTCATGCGCCATCTTGAAATACGTTAGCTGGTAAGGGACATACAGGACATACTGCTCCGCCTTTCGCGTTTCCGCTGTCACATGATAAACTCACAGGTGCTGCTAATGCTGCTAATGGGTATCGTAGCTTCCCGGCCCCGGCAAGTTTGAAGAAGGAAACATGGAGGACCACACGTATTCAAAATCCAAATTTCAGGAACAGGAGTCTTCTTCTTCACCAAAAGAAAAAAGGATATTGAAAAGAGAAAGAGACCGGCTTTTTGAAGCGTGAAGGCTACCGTAGCTGTAATACGTACAGCGTACTTTGACTCTCTCGCATACGTACTTTGACTCTCTCGCATACGTACTTGTGGTGCGAGAGAGTTGACTGCGATATATGATCTCAACGCTAGATGGGAGAAATTCCTACACATTGGACCTTTAAAACTCATTCCTTATGTTCATAGCTACAGTAATTTCATTTAAAAGTCTCTTTTTTATTAGCCGACTCAGCAGGTTTCCAAAGTATTTCTGGATCAAAGTATTGAATTAGTATCAGTTTGCTTGCAAGAGATTACCTTTTATTATGATAGGGTGCACTAGTTCCATAAATCTCAGTCTGAGCACAACAACCCGTCAATAGCATTAAACATTTATCTTCGTACCTGTCTTCCATCAAAGCCATTGGCTGCCTTTGCCTGTGTTTGCCCTAAGGCAAGCACTACAATGTCAGGAAAGTGGGAGTGAAGAAAAGTCTATTATTTTCATTCATCCTCTCGATACTTACACCTTATATGTATGTGTGACCTTGCCAGAGCTGAGAGAACGTTTTAACTTGGGAAACAGCTGAACTCTCTCGTACCTTTATTGAATTCCCAAACTTGTGTCCAGTATTTTGATTGCAATCAACTTCTCAGATAGAAAAGCTATGACATTATGCCCAGCTTTTTACGTCTTCCCCTCTCTGCCTTATCAGCTGTTATTTGATTTCCAGCGACGGATATAATCTGACCAGCCGACTCCGTAGCGAAAGCTAGTGCTGGGGCAGGAATGACAAAGAGAGTGATAAGCTCAGGAGGAGACTTGGACCCAGCGGAGGGCTTGTGGGAAAGACAGTTGAATCAGTGGCCCACTCATCACCGAGTAATTGGTAAGAAGAAGGGACGTCTGGTGAGGAATCAAGCAGCGAGTAGAGGAGCAATAACCATGGTTAGACAGCAAACTCATCTGCTGAGAGCTGAATATTCACGTATAAAGTATCTTGGCATATTGCATACTACGAAAAGTTGCATTTTAACAATTCCACCGCATCAGTATCTCAAACCTGTTCTCATGATCCACAGAACACACTGTCAGCAATACTCATGGGGTGAATCTCAGGTTCTTAAATTGCATCCACTTGCCTCCCTTCCTCGTGTCTAAGTCCGTCCCACCGAGGAAGCATGGGAGAAACGCGAAGAAATCATTCGAGGAGAGAGGCAACAAGGAAATGTGTCTTTAGAGGGATGAGACGTCCTTTTCTCTGAAGCGTCACGTGAATTCGTCGGCTGTATAGGCGGAATTAGCAACGGCTTTCAGCTGCACGGCTTCCAGGAAGGCTTCTCTCGTGTATCCTCGCTTATAGCTCCTCAGAGATCTATCCTCCATCCTAGCTCCTCGGGGCAGGAATAAGTGCTTTGAGAAGGACTTCACGAAGGATGGACAGAACAACTTCCGGTTCAGCCAAGGACCGAGGACTGAGGAGCTATCAAATAAGGAAAGTGAGAACCATCCATAGGGACTATTTATTTGGTGGAGAGTAGTTCCACATTGTTTTTCTTTAAAGAGTGGTTGGTGTTAGTTATTGTACTTTTCCTGTGTTGGTAGGCATACATCTGAACTCTCAACAGCGCCAAACTAGCTCTCATTCTCTCCAGTCTTAATGCTAAGCTAGGCTCCTCCTTATTCCAGCTCCATATTCAATGCACAGACATGACATTGATTTAAATCCTTACATCTTGCTTTTGTAAAGAAATCAATAAAGCCTAATGTTTTTATACTGTTGTTAACTGTTTTCAGGATATAAATAAAATATATCTAGACAGGTTCCTTGTTTTCTGCAAATGAAAGCTAGACTCATGAAAAACATCTTTGTATCAGATGAACCTGAGCTGTCAGAGTTTAAAGTAAATGTGCAAACTCATCCACCCCCTTGACCTGCACACCCTCAGGCCTACTGTGTCTTCTTCATGGGCATAAGGGTTTTGCACATTTAAGCACATCATTTGTATTTTTAGACACCATTTAAATGTCTCCAAATTGTGCCAGACCAACAATGGTAGTATTGCATTCAGATCACGTTTTCAGTCCAAACGAAGTTCCAGGCTTGGTTTGGAAATGTGCCAAGAAACCTCCTTGTCAACAGGAGCTCGATCCAATTGATTTGGTCTGCACCCGACTGTGATTGCTGTGTTCTCACAAGTCCAAACAAACCCCACAAAGGAAGAAACTGCTCCAGGGTTCAAAGCAAGTGCCTCAAAAGAAACCTAGGTGTAGGACTCAGGAAAAGTTGAAACACATAGGACCAAAGAAAAGAGAGAGGAGAAAGAAGAGCTGCAGAAGCCCTCCCTTGTTATCAGTCTTTTAGAATGGACTTTAACTGATGATTCCCCCCCCTCCCCCAGAGTGTTTCAGGCTGGTACAGACTCGTATGCTGAATCTAAGGCCTCTTTTCGCTCCGGTCTGAGTGCTTTTTATTTTGTTTGTGTTGGTGACATGAAAAGTTATCTTTAAATGGCATCATTATGATGGCCACATCCGGGAGACACTCCAACAGCTATTTTGAAATTCACTGTCCTGGCACATGAGACGTCTCCAGATAATCGTGGACACACAGACAAACATATGCTTCCAGCCTGAGAATAAAAAGAATCTGCTCGCAGCTTTAAAGGCTCAGAGAGGTACTCAAATTAAAAGAATGTAACATAATGACTTTGTTAAACCACACATGTTCCTCTGACCACTTTCTTCTAATGCGATTAAAGAGGGAAGGATAGTCCCCTGTTTTCAAGGAGGCTGTCACAATAAAGGAGCCCGAAGCCTCTGCGGCAGGATTCACAAGCTTTTTTTCTAAACAGCCAACAATTTAGAGAATTACTGAAAGGAAAAATGAATCATCCGGATTTTGTGCACGTTGTGCTTTCGCTGAGGTTTGATTCAGAGTGTAGGGTATACTGTATGTTTAAGGTGTAAATGTGTAGTCAGGTATTGAGTTTACTCATAACTTTTTTCTCGTTTCAATGTTTGTCATTTATACTCGGAATTGACATGTCTAATTGGTGTGATTTGCTTCTGTAAATTGCTGATTGTGATTGTACAGAAGTCTGGAAGCACATTTGTACATGATGTGCATCACTGTGCATTCGGTCTTTCCATCAAGTAGAAAAGAAATCCAAGTACATTTTTATAAATGAGGTCCCTGAGGTACCGGAGCCTGATTGGATTCCTAGTGTTTTACAGGGTCTAATTAATTTCTACTTACTCCACCCATTGAGTTCAACAGCCTATTTCGACTGTTCGGAGACTCTCAGATGAGAGAGGGAGGCCTGCTTGGACACCTAGTCTGGTTCCTACTCCAGCACACACAAATATGAATCAAGGTTTCAGCATAATATTCCAGTATTGTCCCGACGTTTCCCCTTTGTTGCTGTTCTCTGAGCATCTTAAAGCCCAACATCCCCACTGCACACAAACCATAAATGTAATCTTTTAATGTTTTGTTTGATTTAAATGATTTACATTATTATTTGTTTTTTTACTGTAAAGGGATGACCCAAATACCTTTTTTTTATAAATAACGTATTGGTCCATCATGTATGAACATGGTTGCCCCATTGCTTCACATGTAGCAAGTCCTCATGCCTTAAACAACACTATGGGCCCTATCTTGCACCCGGCGCAACGCAGCACAAAGCCCGACACAAGTGTCTTTACTAGTTTAAGACCGACGCAGTTGTCAGTTTCCCGTCCAGCATAGAAAATGCACCTGCGTCCATTTTTGCACCTATGGGCGTGCTGGTCTTACAGGGAGGTGTGTTCAGGTGCATTCTGGGCGTATCGCTATCTTGAGGCAGCGGTAAGTGATCGCACCATTGACCAACAAAAACCTGGTCTAAAGTCAATAACGCAGCATTTCATTGTTAGTTTAACAGCAAATTAGTAAAATGTGCCTAGGCTTATGCACAGCGCGCACACATTATGCTTTGTTACACACACAGGGAAGCACAGCATCACACAAACATGCAAAAGATGACAAATAAAAATATGACGGTGCAAATAATAGCAATGCTCCAAGGTCCAAACGCACCTGGCTTTTAAAGGGAATGGGAGATGACACTCTGATTGGTTGATTGCATGTTACGCCCAAAACACAGCTATGATTTAATGAAGACACAACCCTTTTGAACCATGCCCCCGGTGCACGCACCCTTTTTTCTGCCGTCAAACTAGCCAAAGTGGATTTGGACACGCCCTAAACGCACCTGCGGCATGCGCTTCATGCCGTGCGCTTAGATTGTTAAAATAGGGCCCAATATGTTGTTCAGGTTTGTTGTTAAAGAGCCCCTATTATGCTTTTTAGGATTTTTCCCATCTTTTTAGTGTGTTATATAATTTTTTGTGTATGTAATAGATGTATAAAGTGCAAAAAAACACATTTCACTCTAAGTGGAGCTTTCTCTCCCACAGACAGCACTTTTTCTCAACTGCCTGAAACGCCTCGCCCACATTCCTGTTTGAAATTCCTCAATTAGTGATGTCACTGATTGAGAATGCCAGCCCAGGTTTACATATGTGCTGCCCATTGTGCTGCCTGAGCAAGCACAGCTAATGAAGACACTAAGTACAACCCCTTTGAACCATGGACCACGGACGCTTTTTTCTAGCAAAAGTGGATTTGGACGCACCTGCGCCATTCACGCTTAGATCGATAAAATAGGGCCCAGAGTGTTTCAGGCAGAGATGCTGCAGCAGTGGTCAGCATGAGAAACATGTAAACCTATTCTAGTAGACCACAAGAGGACAAATATGATGCCGAAAAGGAGTATAAAAGGGGCTCTTTAAAGTCCAAACGCTTGTCAGATTTCCGATCTTGCGTTGGAGGAGCTAAACCGACAATTTTTACAAAACAAAACTTTACGAAACTGACAATCCTACAAGCATGCCTGCTTCACAGGATTGGCAGGATTTGAATTTTTCTATCCCAAGCTCTCTTTTTTTCCCCTTCTGTCCCTTTAATGTGTGGAACACCATGAATGCCTCCGAAGAGAGCCTGTGCCAAAGTGTTGGCTGTTATCTCCATTCGTACGTTTGTAAAGCTTTGCCTTTAGATTTGGTCGGGTGAGACTTTGTACGAACTGGTTTGTTTCAAGCATGTGCTGGCTTTGACCGTATCCTATTTGCTATGCACAGAAATTGCAGAAAGAAAGAATTTCAAAAGTATTAACACTGAACATTGAAAAACATTGTCAATGAACCGAGGCTTTCAGACTTTTAGACCCAACACCAGCCTTCTTCTTACAAACTACTGACGCTGTTGTTTTTCTGCTCAGGACAGCACAATCTCTTGAAATCTGTTTCCAAATGACTTCGATCTGTGTTGAATCTGTCTCATCATTGTAGCATTACTGGAACTGCTGTTCTGGTGTGTGTGTGTGTGTGTGTGTCCATAAGTTCAGTGAGGTGCAACCCACTCAGCCCTGCTTGTCTTCAATTCTTCACAGCTAGTCTTTTTCTTTCTTTCCCTTCTCTCCTCTCTCCTTCTTTCGGCCCCTGCTACCCTCTGTAGATGCATCTCCTCTATCCCGGTCCATTCCATTTACTCTACATATCTGCGCACCTTTAAAAAAAGAGCACCAGTCATCTTGTATTTTATGGGGGCTGTTCCCTTTATTATGAAGTGACAGTGGATAGACAGGAAAGGGGGAGAGAGACAGGGGGATGACACGCAGCAAAGGGCAGCAGGTCGGATTCGAACCTGCGCCGCTGCAAAGGACTCAGCCTACATGGGGCGCATGCTCTTACAGGGTGAGCTAGAGGCCGCCCCTAGTTGTCTTGTATTTTAATCAAATACATTACGCTTTCGCCATGATTCAGTGCTTACAGCTGCCATGCCATCTGACGGTTGAACTGCACAGTTACTGTCTAATGACTGTATGTAGCTTATCACCATTTCCTCTACTTAACAATGGTAGCCTGTGTGGTGGCACCTACACAACTCTGACATATTAAAACTAGGTTTTTTGTCGCTTTCTTTCAGCTAAAACCATTTTTAATCAGGCGATGGTGGCTTTTATATTTCAAATGTAACCGGAGAAATACTGCAGCCTAATAGCTGAACATATACAGTAGTTAGTGAAGACTTCTTCTTGTAACAAGGGTCATTTACTCTATTGATCTGTGTGCTCAGCTAATGATGATGTCCCTCGTGTTTTCTCATTACCATCATGCCACTGATGTTTTCTATTACCGTACCTGCCTGCTACTACCAAGCCTGCCCCAGACGCTCAACAATCTCCTTTATGACTTGTTTACGTTCTCCCAGCTATTACCTATAATGTGCCTTGTGATCATCACTAGCTGTTAAGGGAGGTCCAGCGCACAGTGCAATTGTCCTTTTCGGCTCCATCGCTCCTGGAAGCCTCTTGGAACAAATTCAAAGCATGCTCAGGCTGCTTGAACAGAACGGGGTGTATTAGAGGGGTAACAGCTGCAACATATGACATGTCATACTTTGGCACTTTGTAATTTACACCAATGGACATAAAAAGCCTCAATATACAGTATATTATACACAAGCGCAGTACGATATGAGGAAAATATCTCATTGCGATTATTTTGACTGACATTGAAATTGCGGTATGATTCACGATATCGGAGGGAATGATACTTTTTGTGTCGTTATTCTCATTTTCATTGAGAAATATTAAAATAAAATAAAAAATTGTAGCAATTTAGGATTTGTAGGCTGGGATGTCTCTGCAGCACCACAAAACTTCATTCAGAATGGTTTGACACATATTTAGCCTTTAACAAATATTGCGCCCCTGTGATTTGGATATTGCACTAGTCCATAATGTCATTTTGATAAAATTGTGAGTAATGGTGCAGCACTATTATACACATCGCAGCAAGATGGCGTCTATGTTTGGTTTGGCAGCTGCTGCATCACATCTGTGTCAGCTTTCCATGTTTGTACTCGTTCTATTTGTTGTCATATCAGCCCTATCGTCTAACGATTGTGTCTCTGCTACTCGGACTTATGATCGACGCTCATTGTTGGACATCAGAGTGTCTGTGGAAGGACTCTTTGACAACTGGGAAAGTTTCAGACAAACTTCTCCGCTTGGTTGCTGTGCTGTTCCGCTCGCCGCAGCTGGAAATCGTGTGGCCGGGTCAGCTGTTTGCGTTCAGTTCCGCCACAATCAGCTGTTGACGATACCGGTCTGCCATCATCGTTGCAGTTTGCCCTGCTCAATGCTCGCTCCATTTCTAACAAAACTTGTATTCTTAACGAGCTTTTTACCAGTGAGAATATGGATTTTATGCTCCTTACAGAGACGTGGCAAAGGGAAAATGAGTTTGTTCACTTAAATGAGCGCTGTCCTGTTGGCTGCTCCGTAATCGGGACGCCCCGACTGGCACACCGCGATGGTGGGCTTGCTGAAAGTGCATCGTGACAGATTCTTATGTAGAGCCATAAACTCTGAAAGTGTTTCCTCTTTTGAATCACAGATGCTCAAAGTAGGTTCTTTTAACGCTTTTTACAGTGTGTTGATTTACCGTCCTCCTGGCCCGGCAGGCCTTCTTCTTACTGATTTTACTGACTTCTTATCATCTATCATCAAACTGGAGAAGGTCTTTATTATTGTAATATCACAGACTCTTTTAATTTTACTCAGCATGGTACTGGACCTAAACACATTAAGGGTCACACCCTGGACCTTGTCTTCTCTCTTGGTCTAGATATAGTAAGTGCACGTGTGGAAGATGTTCTTGTGAGTGATCATAGCTGTGTGTTCTTTGACATTAACTTTCCCCTAGATCCTCCGCCCCTGAGAATTAGAGGCGCATTATTAATCATGATGCTGCTGAGAGGTTCTGCGCCTTGTTCGACCCATGTTCTCTGATGGGATGCAGTGATGCATATATATATATATGTTTATCCAGTTAAATCAAGCATCATCTCCCATGAAAAACCTTATGCTTGGATTGATGAAGCAATCCAGAGTTTTAGGAGAAATTGTAGAAAAGTTCAACGTCTTTGGAAATCTTCTAAACTTGAGGTCCATAGGTTAAAGAACTAAGGGTTACTTTTAGACGGGATGCTGAGAAAGGCGAGAACGTGCTTCTTTTCTCAGTTTATATCCTCAAATAAGCACAATCCCTGAATCTTATTTGACACCATTAATGCATTATTGTCTCCTTCTGGCCCTCAAGCAACTGCGTCATCTAAATCGGACTGTAATGAATTCCTCCACGTCTCTGTGAATAAGATCACAGATGTTAGGGCAAACATCTCACCATCACTTTCTTAGAACTCTGCCTGTGACTTGTCTCCCGCTCATTCTTGGT
This sequence comes from Sander vitreus, assembly GCF_031162955.1. NCBI lineage: Eukaryota > Metazoa > Chordata > Actinopteri > Perciformes > Percidae > Sander > Sander vitreus. The sequence continues at coordinate 24,610,008 of NC_135875.1, read as the reverse complement.
CCAGTTTTAAACCTGTGACATTACATGATGTCACCTCTCTGCTACATACTTTGAAACCCTCATCTTGTCCTATGGATGTTGTCCCTACTGTGCTATATGTAAAATCTTTTGACTCCATTGGCCCCTGTATTGTTGAGATGCTTAATACTTCACTTTTAACTGGTGTCGTTCCTAGTTTTTTTAAACATGCTGTTGTTAAGCCTGTACTTCAAAAGCCCAGTTTGGATCCGCTACAACCTAAAAGCTACAAACATACGTGGAGTTTGCGGGGGGGAGGGCACTGCCCCCCCTGGCGGCTAATTGCATTGTTTCATGGCATGAAACAGGTAATACATCTGATTTCATATAGGCCTACTGCTTTAGTAAAAAACTATATTTTTTCATGGCTCTGCCTCTCACCTGTGACCATTGTCGACACATATGCAGGACGCAAAAAACGAAAATGACTGTTGCACTAGTCTGGACATCTTACCGTGCCAACGTTGTATTAAAGGTTTCCTAAATGCCATGTGTATACATTTGCTGTCAACTTACTAATTGATTGTGCATTTTGTGTAGATTTGGATCTTTTGGATCGTTTTACCCTGAAAACAGGGTAAAACGCAATAGAGAACACAAGAGACAGTAAACAACAAGGAAACGGTAAATAAATTAACATAATGAAACAGGAAACAGAAAATCACAACCATGACAAATTATTTCTCTTTCAACCCCGTCTCAGAAGATTCACAACTTCACTTGAAATATGAATGACTTGAATGTTTTCATTCTCTTTACAAAAAGTGTTTTTGTGCTCCAGCAGAGTTTTGTTTTTCTTGTCAAAATCCCAGTTTTTAAGGTTTTAATCATTTGCATATTTAAGATTGCATCACGTACAGCTTCTCAGGCTTTTCCCCGCTCAGTATCTGAAGAGCAGTTTCTGCTGTGATTTCCTCTTCTGTTTTCTTCAATATTTAGAACAGGTAGATTTGTCCCCCTCCAAAAATATGATTGGTTTTGGGAGATGAAGTCCATGTTGACCCCTTTTTTTTCTCGCTTCTACATCATTTTATAATTTTTTTACGATGTTTTTGGCCGATTATGCGTAGAAAATGTTCTGTACTGTAGCTACACACATAATTTCCGTTTTTTTATTACAGGGCACAGTCCATGTAACAAGCTGCCAGAAGTTTTTCTGCTATTTTACAGATTTATTTCTGCAGGAAACGAAGTGTTTGGCACTGAAACTTGGGGGATGACCCCCTAGAGCCCCCCGGTTATAATGTGTATCCCCCCCCCCAATGTTGAAACAAAACCTACGCCCTTGCCAGCTGGGGATTATTGATCCCAGCAGATGAAAGACTTACTTATTAGGAAAGGAGCTGCTTTTTACTGTTCATGATCTCTCAGCAGCCGCTCCATATCTCGCTTTTACTGTAAGACAAACGGGTTTCCTCCCCTCGCCTCTGTCTTTCCAACCACACCTCACTACCCGCGCCTCCCAGCCAGCCTCCAGCCATTTACCCTGACATGAGCAGCCAACCTGAACAGCTGATATTGGCTTGGAACAAACTGCCATCCTGTGCAGCGAGTGTACACTGTTTGCTAAAATGGAGCTGTAACAATTCCACGTTTTGCTGTACAGTTAATGTCTCATAAATAATTGTGATCAACAATATAATTGTCTTTTTCTGTCAAATTTAAAAATGTATTCATTACTTTTTAAAATAAATTTAAGTTTTGAATGAATCCCAGGATACATCTTTTGGTTATATCACTGTCATGTGACCAACCTGATCTCACAGAATTCCGTGAAATGAACACGGCCCCTTAACTCAAAATCTGTGGCAGTTTCACGGAATCGCAAAACATTCCGTGATGGGCCCACGGAAGAATTCCATGAAATGAACACGGCCCCTTAAGTTAAGGAAAATGTTGTGGGTGGGCTTATCTTTCCATGACACACGGCACAGGAAAAGAAGAACGGGATGGTTGGATTTAGGAAAACAATAAACGGTTGGGTTTAGGAAAACAATAACTGGACGAGACGGTTACGGTTGGGTTTAGGAAATGTTAGGAATCGTGACACGCGGGACACAATCCACGGTCTCCTGGGTGAAAGTCCTGTTGTTTGACCCATCCACCACCCCAACCAACCTTCATACGCGGATTTTTGGGCTTTCATACTACTCGCCACCGTAGTCGCTCCTAATGCTACGTCATCTTGTCATTGACTTTAAATTGGCATTGTTTTCCGTGGTGGCCACAAAGAATTTTCACACATTCTGTGCCACCACCACGTAATGTGCTGTTAACAGTTTGTGATCATTTCACGGAATTGTGTGAGACCAGACCACATGTGACCCAGATAATATAATAATACAGCTACACAGCCTATGAAGTAAACCACGCCTCTCTATTATCATAAAACATTGTTTCTAACTGTATCAACCCTTCCCCCCTTGTCATTTGTGTTGCTATGAACGTGTATAGGTTCATGTGCCAACAACTAGCATAGCTTTAGCTCAACAGTCCGACCAATAATCAGTATTCCAGCTGTTCCTTGTGCTTTGTGCTGTTTGGCACAAGTGTCCACATATTTTTGTACACTTTTAGATGTTGACATTGATCTTTTTTGTATTACTCTGTCCGTTATACATATGCTATACAAGCTATACATATTGTCTCAAACACTGGTTCTCAAACTGTGGTAACAAGTACCGCTGGTGGGACGCAGATGGAATCGCTGACATATTTTTACAAGATGAAATAAATGAATTTAAAAATGTAAGACCATAGAAATACTACAAGATAGTAAGCCGATGTAAGATGAATCAATCGTGGGTCCAAACAGAACAAGAGAAGTATGGATGAGGGGGTGAACAGCCCAAACTATAGTGGGCGAGGGTTAGGGTTTGTCGCTACTTAAACACCTGCTAGAGTCAAGATTCCTTTTATTGTCATTCAGCAAAACAGAAATTGAGCATCAGCGTCAGTTCTGGCAGTCCAAGTAGTCAAGACGCTGCTAACCGCTATTGGCCAACTTCAAGCTGCTTTGGTTTGCTCCAAACTGCTTGCTGCTCGCATCTATGCTACCCACCTCCTCCCCTGCTCCACCTTGTCGTGTATAACGTGGCATTTGCTTCTATGTCACAGTTTCTGCTCTGTTCATATGGGGAATAGTTTAGCTCTCCCAGTCTTAAACTGTGTGAGCGTCCCCTAATGCTGCTGCTGTCCCCTGATTCACTGCTCTTTCATGGTGCTCATGAAAGGTCAGGGGACTCCTTTGAACAGAGCCATACCGCCAAATTTAATTTAATATATTTATTCAATAAAATGTCCTAAAGCATTTTTATTGTCTGTGTTGTTCTTGACTTAATGGACCTGACAGAAATGTAAAACATGAACGAAATTACAAGCACGGCTCCTTTTAAAAACAGATTAAAAACAGGGTACTAAATAGAGCTCTATGAATATAAACAGAATAAATTATTTTGTAGTATTATATTTTTGAGTATTTGTCCGTATGACTATGTGAAGCACAGCAGCAAATGATGCTAAACAGTAAGGCGATAAGACCCGAGTTACGTCAAATTTGGCTCCAGTTGGAACAGGACAGAGGAAGTACAGCATGGCTGTCAACAATAAATAATGTTTTTAAGAATTAACCTGCCTCCTGCGTGAACTGTCTGTAGCTGAATAGGGTAGGCCTACGCTACTCTATCTTAACGTGGGCCATGACGGTGGTACTTAGATAGCCTAATATTTTCTGAAGTGGTACGTGGTGTAAAAACACTGGTCTAAAACAATAAGGATGATGATGCTGATAATGGGAATCGAGAATCGATAAGAACCGGAATCAAAGGGAAGAATCAGAATTGGAATCAGAATTGTTAAAATCAAAACTATGCCCAACCCTACACTCACCCTCGTCGTCTTGCCAGGAAACCTAAAAGACTTCCCTTCACTCGTTCCTCTCTATCTTTTTCTTTTTGGGCACTATATCTGACACACACCTCTCTCCTGCTCCCGGTACTTATCTCCTCTTTCCATCGCTCCCTCTTCCTCTCTCTTTCTCCTTTCAAATCATTGATTTTTCAGAGCTTCTATAAAATATTTACAATGTGTGGGCAGACTTCTTTCTTTGGGAATTTAGAGGAGTGGGGGGGGGGGTTATCATTTTTGAAAGAGTGGGAGAGGAGAGAAAGCAAAGGGAGTGGAACAGGGCGAGAAGAGAAAGAGGCAGATAAGAGCGATGGAAGTCCACCCAAAGTCGTGACGTGAATATCAATGCATCCCTTTGAAACAAACTCATTATAAATAAATAAACAGCTGCCCATAAAGATCGTTATTCAAGGCTTTTGTAATGCCGCGTTTCCCCTAGAAAAACTCTCAACGTATCGATTGTGAGCAGATACTGTAGTTTTCTTCATCTTTACTTTTCTTTTCACTCGAGGCTCCACTCTTTCCGTTGTCTGTTGTGTTGTTGCAGTTTACAATATCTCCTCTCCCTCCTGTTCGGATCGCTGCCTAATTAAATAAAGCCCTCAGGACTGTTCCTGGGTAAGTTCTGTTGATGATACAAGCTTCAACGAAAACTCATATCCCTAAGCTGTCAAAGATGCGAGACAACAGCACCTCCTTATTATTGAAACCAAAGCTCAAATAGCTGAAGAAGACTTCAAGAGAACCTGATTTTCTTACCAAAAAAATTATTCTCTGCTCCGTCAAGTCAACCAGAAGACAGAGGCTGACTAGAGAGAATACACCAATAGCCTTCAGATATGATTGTTCCACAAGTTCAGTTTTAAAAAGATAGAATAGTAGACATCCTATCATGTAGCCAATTTGGAAAAGTTTTTGCATAATGGTGGCAGATCTTGTCAACTTTCATTTATGTATAGTAATAAACCTGCAGTAAAAAAGATGTTTGGAGATAAACATATTATATAACACATTTCCTACCTAAATATATTATTACAAACAACACAGGACTTTCACCCAGGAGACTGGGGTTCATGTCCCGTTCTTGTCCCACGTGTCACTGAAAGGTACATTTTGTAACCCCACCCACTATCTTTCCCTAGACCTAAGTCTCCTGTCCCGCATGTCAGTTAAGCGTACGTCCCGACCCAGAGCTTCAAAAAGCGACGCCAAGAGTCCCGACCAAGCGCGTCTAAATATGACGCTAAAGGAGACTTTTTGCGTCAATAACAAACGCCAAAGGCACCTGACCAAGCGTCGCTTTTAGACGCGATGGGAGTGAGAACGTGTAATCAAGGTCTGCCAGGCTTTTATTTTGATTTGCTGGTTTGAATGTGTACTATACGTTTCTTCCTCAAAATATAATTGCGTTCTTTTGTAATCAATTGTGTCCCATCCCTTCTTTTCCAGGTGGGAGGGACGATGTACAACACTGGCCGCCACGTCTCTCTGCGATTGGACAAGGAGCATCTGGTTAACATCTCTGGAGGGCCAATGACGTACAGCCATCGTCTGGAGGAGATCCGGCTACACTTCGGCAGCGAGGACGGCCAGGGCTCAGAACACCTGCTGAACGGACAGGCCTTCTCTGGAGAGGTGTGTACAGCTGTCTGTGTCAATTAAAGCAGGGGTCTTCAATGTACTGAAAGAGATAAATCAGGGACCCCCTTCTACATATATTGTACAAAATAAGTTGCATATTAAACCGAGCCTACCATAACGTGTGGGCGGTCTAAAGCCTTTACAAATACCTTTTTTGTACATAGAATACTATGCATGATTTTAAAAATGGTGTTTTAATGTTAAACATACAACATGTGGAGCAGTGAATCCTTAGTATTAACAGGATCTGGGGATAGCTATCCTAGTGAGTACCTTACCTATAGGCTAGTAAGCCTCTCGTCAATGGGTTTTTTCTTCACAAATAGGCTGATTTATATTTGTTAATAATATGTTGGATTCACAGTTTAATTTTTGAAAAAACTTTCAAAGAATTAACAACAATTTGGAAGCGCCCTTGCAGCAACTCTGAGGACCCCCTAGGGGTCCCGGGACCCCTTTTGAAGATCTCTGAATTAAAGTATAGCTGGCCAAGTAATCTGCAGTAATTGTCATCATATAACAGGGTTTCCGCGGGGTCTTAAAAAGTCTAAAAAATTCTAAAATTTCAAAATCATAATTTTAGGCCTTAAAAAGTCTTACATTCACTGAAGTATTGTGTTCTAGGTCTTAAATAATTTTCATCAGGTCTTAATTTCCCAACGTCAATGTAACTCTACCTCTAATGCTCATTGAAATGTTCCCGCAGTGCTTTAGAATGTTTTTATTCCGTGGTGTTGTAGGTCTTTCTGTCGCTACTCCAAAAATAATTTGCTGTATTACGACTACAAATGAGACCAACATGCTACTTATATTTTAGCCAATCTAGACACCATTCCTACAATGCCAACGAGGAAAGCTGGGAATTGTTTCAGACAATGTTTCTGGACTCTGACATCTGACTTTGTTTTTGATGTTGTGATAGAGGCCCTACATTTCATTCATAATGGTCTTAAAAAGTCTTAAATTTGACTTGGTGAAACCTGTAGAAACCACGTGTAAGCAGTTGAGTTGTGCATAGACACTATGACATTAAGATTGACATTAAGCAGCATTTATGCCATTGACAAATTAGAGCAGCTGGTTCTTAATACAAGGATATTAGGCCAGAAACACCATGCCACCCTTATCACCTGGAGGCTCTTCAGTTTATCTTAAATTAGATTCATATTAGTATAAAAAAGCTAAGCAGCCCAGTCTCATGGCAGTTTGTGAAATGGTCACGTCATTGAATCTATTGATCCGTGTACTGAACACATTAGTGTAGTTATTTTCGTGTGGTGAGCTAGGATTCTAAAGTAATGTATTTCAATGGGAAGCTTATTTCGTGATGACAGAACGATTACGGTAGCGAGTAGTATTGATAAGGCGAAAATCAGGGGAGGTTGGTCAAACAACACAAGACTTTCACCTCGGAGACCGGGATCGCGTCCCACGTGTTGCAGTTCCTTTCCGTGTTATTCTCTTCCTAACCACAACCGTCCTGTTGTTGTTGGCGTGTCCTGCGTGACGGTTCCTTTCCCCGTTCTTCTTTTCCTAACCACAACTGTCCCGTTGTTGTGGCCGGCGTGTGGCGTTTTATTTCCCCGTTGTTGCATGCCACAGAGACCGCGGATCGTGTCCCTGCACCTGGAGATCGCGTCCTGTGTGTAGCGGGTCCCTGCGCCCGGGGACGTGTGGCGGTCCGTCCCGTTGTTGTCGCTAGCGCGTGGCGTTTCATTTCCCCGTTGTGGCGTTTCATTTCCCCCGTTGTTGCGTCCCCCAGAGCAGCCCAGTGTCATGGCAGTTCGTCAAATGGTCACGTTCTAAAATCGTGACCTGTACACGAAATAAACGAGAAAATCGTGACCTGTACACAACTCAATAAATCTAAATAACGTGACCATTTCACAAACTGGTGTGAGACCGGGTTGAGCTGAGATGCACATTGACAAATGATCACCTTATAAAGTCGTTCTTGATAATGTGTTAGCAGACAGTTTCCTACTTACACATCTGCACACACAAAGCAACATTAGCATTCAAGTCGTTTCTGGCCAGCTCACAAGGTTGTGTTCAGTGGCTTTATCAAAGTGTTTTTACTGGAAACCAGGTTAGTGAGAGCAGCAAAACTGAACCAAAACATTAAAGTTGTGGGTCATGAAACCAAAACAGTGATCTAAAAGATGGTAAAACTCTCCGCAGAGCTGGTGATAATTATCTGTGGGTCCGTCACTACAGACTACACTTTTCACATAACACAAAACTCAAAACTCCACATTACCTGGAGTACATTGGACACCGCCGAGGTGCCAGCTGGTAAATCTAAACTAAACTGTCATTACAAACAAATAATTATTTATCTACATTTATTAATCAGAGCATTCACAATAATTACTCAAAGTCAGCAGGGGTAGGCGCCAGTGTTGTAGTCAAGACCCTCCTGCAAAAGAGGCGCAGAGAGTAGGAAGACGCGAGGTGCTCAGCAACGCAAAAGCAGCGAGCAAAAAGGCTTCACTCTCATTGCTACAAAAAGCTAATTAGTGCTCCGCCTGTCATGACCAAGGTGGTAAGCCAGCCTCCACAAAGTGTACCTCCTATGGAGCCATTTTGATGCTGTCAAGCCATCACCCGCCGTTAGCATCCCATTGACTGCCATTCATTTTGGCGCCACTTTGACAGCGAATACCTTTACATCTGAAGTGTTTAAAGACTTTATTTGTCCATTGTTTATTTCTAAAGAAACACGACAATGTATAAAAGGCTCCATTACCTTGTAGCTCACGTTATGCCTCCGTAGCAGACACTTTCTGTCGCACAGTAGAGAAATTACCGTACAGTACAGGAGAAGCTCGCAGGCAGTTTTGACTTACATTAGCTGTTTAAGTTTAATTACTAATGTTAACTAGCATTTTAGTGATCAATAATTAGCCTGTGCCTATGTTATCTCCTTACATATACCTACGCTCTCCGTCTCTGCAAGATTGGGAATGATTGAGATTTCTCTTGGCACAGCTACCAGAAGACTTACAACTTTCAGACATGTTGCTCACGTCACATCTACGTCGTCTCTCTCAGTTGGAGGCTGCTCAGTAACGCTCAGCCATCACCAGAAAAAGTGCTTTTAATAGACTTCACTCGTCTCCGTGGAAATCTACAGCATCACATTGTCCATTTATTTAACTATCTATGGTCATGACGTATTCTGTCTGTCTTTCTGTCTGTCGTTCACTCTGCTTTCAGTGCTCCTACACACGCAGCCCCTAATTTAGCCATACTCATGTCACCATTTCACAGCACAAACGCCCACTTGCATAGCAGTGGGGCTTACAGTGATCTTATGCCAAAACATTTAGGAACCAAAAAGCCTTAAACCACTTGCCAGCACACACGGCATCTGTGTAAGGTTGTAACATTAGAGCTAATTAGATGTTTAGTTTTTATGATGCACACACACATTTGTTTTTCCGGGCTACACCAGTGCTTCACCGGTCATTTCATTATTCACAGACAACAGTTCTGTGAAAATGCCTGTTGTACTTTACCAGTAAAGAAAGGACTGCTGTCTGCAAGGTAATTGTGTTGAATACATTTAGTTGACTTCACAAAAATTCATGCTTCACAAATGCGGACTAGCTAAGACCAGGACATCACAACAGCCCAATGAATGTTCAAATGGGCAGGTTTATATGTTTGTTGAAAGAACATTTTTGGACCTTGATGGATTTAAAACCTTCAAATCTCTATTTCAAGTACTTTTGATCTCAGCTCCTCCACTGTGCATGTTGTTAGTTAATTGACTGGAAGAAAAGGTTTTCACACCTAAAGCAGCCAGAATTCCCCCCACAACTGCAGAAAACCATGTTTTGCTCTGAATGAGTTTTCACATGATGGCTTCGGTGCTTTCAGCAGGAACAAACTCATCTAGGATATCACAGTTAAGCATTTAATTCTCTCACACACACAAACACACACACACACACACACACTCCGTCCTGCACACACACAGCCATTTAAACATTTTGACGAGTGAAACAATTACCTTCCCTGGCTTTGATTGTTCAACAAAATCATGAGTCACTCACACTGCTGCATTCCACCGCCGCCATTATATGAATAATCAATTTGTGTGGCAACAAAATAATTGCCGTCTTGACAGGCAAATTTATTATAATTAATGATAATCATTTATCCTCCCTCAGAGTCTGAGAGCTGATATTCAAATCATAATAAAACAAGTGTTTACTGTGTCCTTCAGGGTGGAGAGAGCTGTAACCCAAGTCTGAAAAGGACACCTCGTACACACAAACACACACACACACGCACGACCTACAGTATCTGAGGCTCCCTCGAGCGCTTCATGTTTTGGTTCACCCCTGCCTTCACTGATTCGCCCTTTGTGGGTTAACTCTGTGTTCCTCAGAGACAAGCAGAGAAACTCGGAATAGAGATGTGCAGCTGATATTTGAAATGTGATGTCACACTGTCGCCACGTTGCACACAGCATCCCTAAGGCAGGGAAACGTGCAAGTAATTTCCACTGGGGATGGGGGAGAGGCATGCCTTTTATAATACTCTCCATGTGTATATCTTTAATTGAAGTATGTAAATATAAATCTATTTTCTCTATCAATTACAGTGTTTCCCCTATTAAGTAATGTAATGTATGCAGAGCGGACGTTCCAACACTACGCTTCCAATATAATCAATGAAACTGGCGACGCCGGGCAGAGAGCAGAGCATAGTGGTGCGTATGCTCCGCCGAGAGCCACTCTACAAGCGTAAAAATAGGACAGTCTTCTTTTTATACGAGGTGTGTGGGGCCCTTTTACACAAAAATGGATCATAAAGTGTCATTATTTCTTTTTAAATTAAACTACCGATATACAGGAAATGACTTAATGACTGTCAATGAGCATATTGGCAGTTTCATTTTGAGAGTTTCAGTTTTTATTTCTTGTTCCCCTCACCTGCGTGCTCTGATAACAGCTGACAGTAGATCGTAGATCAGTAGACGTTTTCACAGCTCTGTGCCAGCTCCAAAAAACTGAAGAAACAACAACAATCCCATAAAACATACATTCCTACTTTCAACTGTTGCTAAATAATTGTGTGATGTGTAAATCAATGTTTTTGGGGGGGGGAGGAGAGTCACCACCCCCCCTTGAAAAAATCCTAGGGGAAACTGAATTACATTCAATGTCATTTTCAGGGTTGGGGTTAGTGCAGTAATGAGATATTAATATTAATAATAATGCAGAAACACAAACACAAATTATTTACTTTGACTTATGGAAAGCACAATTATCATTTTTATTATAATTAGTTTTGTTGTTTTTTCTTCTTCACTGTGCCCTCCTCCACCAAGAAATCCTCCTACCTATCGACGACATGATGTCAACTGTGCATCTGTTTCCAAAGCCTCTGTATGAGGAGTTAACAATAGGTGCTGTCTGTCAGTAGAATAACTCTCTCTGCTCAGGTAGACAGATAGTTGTAGCTATGCGGGATCTGCCAAACAGCGGGGAAGACAAGGCCAGGAAAGGTTGGGAGCAGACATCCCATTCCCTTTTGCCGTGTTCTCCTCACTCAAACAACTGTTTTTCTGAGTAAAATGGCAAAGAGAAACCATCCCCCTCATCCTCCGCCACCTCCCCCAATAGCCCACCGCAGCCTTTCTGTGAGCCAAAGCCGTGCCTTCAAGGTCCAATAAGATGTTTTATTATCGAAAATGCAGAAAATTCTCTCTTTCTCTCGCTCACTCCGTCTCCCTCTCGCCCCCATCTGCAGATGAGTGGTGGCTCTGCATGTCCTTGAAACGTGAACAAAGAGAGAAACACAACTTTTTAAAGAAGAGCATCCTTCTGTAATGGCAGCCTGTGGGAGGATGGGAGGGGAGGGGGTGGGGGTCAAGTGTGGGGGGGGGGGTGAATTTGCTCTCCAAAGCTTTCGTCTTTAAACCACTCCTTCATATCTGCAAACTCATGGGGCCTTTTGTGTGTGTGTGTGTGTGTGTGTGTGTGTGTGTGTGTGTGTGTGTGTGTGTGTGTGTTCAATTCAGTTGTATTGCACACCATGGTCCGTGGTAGTAAAAGATCAAAATTAATACATTAAAAAACTGCCATCAAATAAAATATATCAAACACATGGTACACACACACACACACACACACACACACACACACACACACACACACACACACACATACATACACATAAAATAAGCCTCATATAAAATAAAACTCATTAGCATCAACATAGTTCAAATATTCAAATTTATATTGACTTTATTATGATTAACCATGCAGGGCATGGATGTTCACTGCCTTATCCAATCTACACATGCATTTGTATTCATATGATTTATTATCAGTCCCTGACATGTGGGTACAAGTATGCTAATGAACATACACTATATGCCGATATAAAGTCCTATCTTACACATTTACATCCTCGTGGCAACATGAGATCACTGTACAGGTGTGTAAAAGAGCTCTTCACATCAATTTAGAGAACATTTGCCAGAAAGTCTGTCTGTATGTGATAGATGTAATTTAATCAGCATTTGGTGGTTAGTGGTTAACCAAGTATTGGACTCGGCATCAACAGATACCCACTATCAAAGTTCTCAAATCAGTAATCCCTAGTAATAATTCTACAGTACGGTTTAGAATCAATTGGCAGTTTATTGCCAAGTAGGTACACGTACAAGAAATTTGCTTGGGTGTTTTTGTTGCTTAACAAAATTAAGAAAAGTCCTGGAGAGATGACAGATCGCACCCAATCACCTTCTCAGCAGAGCGGGTGATGTGTTGCACTCTGCCCTTGTACTCGGCAGTGGCAGCAGCGTACCAGATGGTGATGGAGCAGGTGAGGATGGACTCGATGATGGCAGTGTAGAAGTGCACCACCATAGTCTTTGACAGGTTGACCTTCTTCAGCTGCACAGGAAGTACATCCTCTGAATATCAGCTCCCTCATCAAAAAAGCCCAGCAGAGGTCCTGGGAGCGCCTCCATCACCCTGGGTACTTCCTAAAGTCCACAACCATCTCCACTGTCTTCAGAGCATTTAGCTCCATGCTGTTCTGACTGCACCACATCACCAGGTGGTTAGTCTATATCGATGCCGATTAATTTCCAGGATTGTTCCGGTGTTGCTGAAAATTCCGCCAGATGTCCCTCATTTTCGCCCGGATGCCCCTCACCTTCCGCTTTCTTTGTGTTGGCGTTCTAAACTCCGGTAGATTTATGAGGACTATGGTTAACTGCTCCTCAGATCTCTGCAGGGTAAATCCAGACAGCTAGCTAGACTATCTGTCCAATCTGAGTTTTCTGTTGCACGACTAAAACAACTTTTGAACGTACACATGTTCCACCAAAACAAGTTCCTTTCCAAGGCTATTTTGCAGAGGCACCGTTGCTCCGTCCAGCGCTTAGCGCCACCCACGACGATTGTGATTGGTTTAAAGGAATGCAAATAAACCAGAGCATGTTTTTCTCCCATCCCAGAATGCTGAGTGGACTAGCCAGACCCTGCTTCACAGCGCTGTGGAGGAATGTCTGGCAATGCGAGACTACCAGGTGTGCAATCTCTCACCTGTAGGCGGACTCATCCCCTCCAGAGATGAGTCCAATGAGGGTGGTGTCGTCTGCGTACGTCAGGAGCTTGTTGGACTGGTGTTCCTCTCCTCCCACCAGTGCACCGTGCACTCTGAGCTGGGCACTGAAACACCACACGAGAAGAAGAAGAGATAAAGTTGATTTTGAATTCAGGAAAATACAGTCAAAGCCCGACCTGCGCTGGTTGTTGGACCCTTTATCTAAAGATGGTCTGTCTCGTCTTTAAGTAAATGCAAAAATAAATCACAAATGTTTTAGATATGCCCTGTCTCACGATGTAAATGCAGTGAGAATTTTCCTAGTGGGGAACTCATTTTACAGACTATTCCGACACCACATGAATGCAGCACAAACACCCTATCTCGCAATGTTAACTAAAATGATTCAGTTTAACATATGATGAGTTCTTCCTTGGTTCATGCTACACTCTTCCACAAAGTGTAATGGAAATCGGGTCAGTACATTTTCTCTATTCCTGCTGACAGACAGACAAAACATAACCTCCTTGGCGGAGGTAATCATTATTATAATTAATACATTTTAATTTGGCAATATATATATGGGAATACTACTTTTCATGTACATTTATGACTCACTAGTATTTAGACGTATTCCTCATCATACTTTCTTTATTTTATCTCACTGCTACTTTGCATCTCCACTAACAAAACACTCATTTACATTACACTTCTTGGCATTAGAGCTAATGTTGAAGTCAGCAGCATATATAATATACTACAGTACTACAATATAATGAACGGCTTTTGAAGACTAAATAATCTGTATACATAAAATGATAGCTGTAATCATGAGATCACCACAATAACAGCAGTCTGCATGTCTGCTTTCCTCTGCTTTCCTTTATAATGTGTTTGCATGCGTATTTGAGAGAAAGACGATGTTCTATTTATTGGCTGGCATTATGCAAAACATTTCAGTACCTGGGGGTTAATTTATGCTGTATGTGCATGCGTGTGTGCGTGTGTGCTGTGCTCCCCTGGAGCTGCTTCCAAGTCTAATCTGAAAATGAAACACCTTGGTCTTTTAATAAGTGCTAAAATATTCCAAATATTATTTGGCTCATGCTTTTATACACTCAGCTATCCTTTTGTCCTCTGATAAAAACAAGTCTTCAAACTTAGAATAAGTCAGGTCAAAACTGCTTTTTAAAAAACACTTATTTATACAGTCTGATTTGTCCCATACAAAAGCCAGAAAAACTTGTAATACTAATATCTTTATATTTTTTCTTTCGATACGACTGCTAATCGTTCTTAAAGTGTTTAGATGGACTTTCTTCCTTCCAGGCAGCTACTGCTGTGTGTTCATTTCAGGCCGCTGCACAGACCCAAAATGTACAATAGGGGATCTATCACAGGAAAGAATTACTTTTTGTACAATCACAGAGCGACTATACTGAAAACACTTGTTGCATTGAAGGACACTCTGTCCTGTCTTTGAAAATCAACTTTAATACAACAAACGACTAGATTCTCTTCATTTATTTCATGGATTCCAATCTTTGTTTAGTGTTTGACTTCTAGAGTTGATTTGTATTAATTCATTCAATATTTGCTTGGATAGCATTAACCAAAGCCACACACCACAGCATTTATAGCCAAAGCGTATTTGCAATAGCCATCCGTAGATGGAAAATGTAGCACATTTGTGTGAGTTCATTCAACACATTCGGCATAGTGTCTCATAGGGTCTCATAGTGTCTCATAGTGTCTCATAAGATCTCATAGTGTCTCATAGTGTCTCATAAGGTCTCATAGGGTACCGGCGGCACGGAAGCTAAGCAATATACTGCTGTGGATGCCACGTTTGTTCGGATCGGAAAGTCACAATAACACAAACTAACAAACAAACTGATCGAGGCAGCGGGAGACCAGCAACTCCTGTGTTCTGCGAGGTAAAATTATGTTGTTTTTCAAAGGAGTCTGTTGGTTTTGAAGAGAGCGACATATGTACTGCTGTGGATGGGGGCAGCAGCAAAGTGTACCGTTAAATAACTGTTACCGCTACCTAAGTGGTGTCCGCAGCAGCATACGTTACATTGCTTTCGACTAGTTCCGGCATTCACATTATCCATCACCTCATAGATTAGCTTTCTGATGAGTTTTTGAAAAACCCAGAAAAGAACGCAGATGGACTCGGCCTTTAAAAGCACCACAGGCCAACATTTGGTTGAGGAACCACTAAGAGGCATATAAGTTACAAGCTGTTAGAGTGGAGGAGATAGTCAGACTAGTTTCTATCACATGTGACTTTCATGCATAGTAAAGAGTGTCAAGAGAAACTATTTTAGAAAAAAACCCACTAACAATGAAGCCTTTCATGCAGAATTCTGCTGAAATTCACCATTTCTAAATCTGAGAGCTATTATCTGTCAAGGAGTTATCTTTCAACAACAGCAGACCATGAGTGAGAAAAAAACTCAATTATAATACTGCCTTACCAAAGTAGACTGTCTATTCCTTTATTTTCATTCCCTTTTCACCAATAATAATAATAAGTTGATTTGATATAGCACCTTTTACAGACAAAGTCACAAAGTGCTTCACATGAATACATTGTTAAAAAAAGACCCAGACAGTAAAATGAGCAAGCAAACAAGAAATAAAATACCAATGGAAATAAAAGACTTAGTTAGACTAAGTTACAAACATGATACATGACACAAATAATGTCCTATTATAGTTAATGGACAGAATAATTCAAATGGTGCCTTCAAGTAATATATAATACTAATAATAATAATAATAATAATATATTATAGTGTAAACAGATTGGGATTACACCGAATAAATTGAACAGAGCGTTAGCCCCTACAAACTGAAGGAGAGGCTGTCGCTAAAGAGAGGATGCAGCTATATTTAATACAAATCTTGTTAAGTGTTGAGAAGGATTCACCATAGGCAGCTGTTCCAAACATTTAAACCCTCATCAATCACAGATCAATCACCCCGTATGTCCTCCTTGAAACACACTCGCACACAGAAAATCACATTGAGCTAATATCACTGCAGCAGATTATCGGTCACGGAGCTTTTGAATTGGGGTGAGCTTTTTGTGTTTAATTTTTCTCTTCCCCTAATTATCATTAATCAGTATGAAACGGCACGTTTCGCCCACGTCTGCGCCGCGGAGTCCTAATTGTGGTGTATCTTGGATTTAAATCACATTAGAACATCACTGCGCGCCTTGTTCTGAAGAAAACAAACACACTGAAATAAACACGAATAAAGAAAGCTAACTAAATTTGGGGATTATGAACAATTACTAATGTAGCATGGGTGAGTATCTGCACAGATGATGGAATAATAGTTGTTGATTTCTAGTGCTTTGGCAGCGTTCTGTCGTGTCAGTAAACCACTCAAATAAAACCCAGGTTAAGAGAGACGGTGAACACTGTGTGCGGTAGCAGGCCTCGTCTGCTTGTTAGCTTTATGGATCTACACTCCAGTTAATCTGAAGGACGGCGGGCAGATGGATGGAAGTTGAGATGGAGAGCGTCATTTCTAGCCCAGCGCTTCCAAGCCCCCTCTCACCGTTCCGTTAGCACTGAACGCCTCTCTTCCACTATCGACTTACTGTCTTCATATTTCCCTACCCGGGGCCAGGCCGGCCATCATGCCATAAAGAGGCTGTCATCACGTAAATACACACACACACACACACACGCACGCACGCACGCACGCACGCACGCACACACACACACACACACACACACACACACACACACACTAGAGAGCACTGGCCAGCCAAGCAAAAGTGACCCTTTCATACCCCAATTCAGTGTGGCTTCATTGCAGGTGTAACTGACTGAAACCCCCAAAGCCTAAAAACCTGTAGCACTGTCCGAGGAGCTGCCTTCACAATAAAGAGCCATTAGTTTTGGTTTTTAATGGAAAGCGTCGAAGAAAATGAATTACCTAACTGATTTTGTTTAATCTTATCTAGTCTCGCATTGCCAGACCTTCCTCCACATCGCTGCGGAGGAAGGACCGCTACCTGAGAGCGCTCTGCACGTTTCACAGAGAGCGGGGCTCCGACATAACGCAGAGCTGAGGTGTGGACTGAGCGAGACTACGTCGCCTCTGCAGCTTGTTAAAGTCGCAGTAGCTATCTCATCATTCATGCGAATGAAGAAAGTGTTTCCATCCAACTTAATTCGCATAAAAACATGTGGATGGAAACATGGCCACGGAGTCACGGCAATGCCGGTAAACCGGTCGCAAGTGTGGTTACGGTTTCCAAACTCCACGCAGACAGCTGCAATATAATGCAATGGCGAGCCGACAGCGGCCGTGCTGCGGTTGCACTTCCTCTGAGACAGACAGGCACAACAGTGTTCTCCATGCCCTGGTGACTGACTGACAGGCTGGAGGTTATAGGGCAAGGCAAGGAAACATTATTTCTATAGCACATTTCAGCAACAAGGCAATTCAAAACACTTAACATAGAACAATAAGGAGCAATTTAAAACGGTCATGAAAATAAAAACAGGCTAAAATAGAATAAGATACAAATCCTTATAAATACAGTGGATTTGACTTCTGTAAATATGTCAACTCAAAGGTGCATTTACTTGCTTTTCAGACTTCAACTTAAACAACATAATATTCAACAATATTAAAAGCTGATAGATAGATAGATTTGAAAAGGGAAAGCAGATTCAATACTGGATACTGATTAGATGAAGGGCTTTTGACCCCCAACCGTAATTTGTACTAACTCTGTCATCTGTCATACCCTATTTTATAATTAGTCTGCATCTCTGTCATCTTCACAATCTGTTCAATAGGTGTTATGGCTGAATCATAATGTACTGCAGCTTTTAGATGGGTGGAGGTGTGACTGTATTCAGAGGTTAGAGTGGGTCTGTTTGAACAGAGGGACACTGGGAAATGGCTCACAGGCCTGGCCAACACGCAGTAGCTCTTCTCTTTTGCTCCTTCTTCAACTGTTTCTGTATCTAATTATGACCTGTATTTTATCCCTCTTAGCACTGCATCTCACTCTTTTTTTCTCCTCCATTTGGCAGACATTCTCACTTTATTATGGCCCATGCTGGCCTTTTATTGCCCACCAGCAGCAAACTTTGTGCAATTTGTCATTGAGGGAGTGTGGATGAGTTCTATTGGCTGCCTCTACCGCTCTCACCTAAAAATCTAATCAGATCAGCGTAGGGCTCTAATCACTTCCTCTCTCGCCTTGATTGCATTTATAGACATTCTGTCGCTCTATGCTTCCCCCAATCGAGCATTTCATAATTACTCTCCTCTTACATTTGTTTATTTATATCCTTCAGTACAGTACTGTATGTGCCAAGCCCTTTGCCAATGAGTGAGGATGAGAAGTTTATGGAGGTGGGGAGAGAAAGCGTAGGAGCCTTTGGGAAAGATCTACAAAATCATTACCGGCCCTTTGTGCTGACATGAAGTGCTTTACTGCCTTTATATTCATAACAGTTAATTGTGTATTTTACTATAAAAATATCAAAGTACTACAGACTAAAGGCAATAAGTTAGAAGCTTTGGGTTATTATATTTTTGTTGTACTGCACATTGCTGCAGCTCCTCTTTTCACCCTGTGTGTTGAGCTCTCTGTTTTAGCTACAGAGTGAGACATCGCGCTGCTTCTTTGTTGAGAGTCGCACATGTGCAGTACCTAGGTAAGGACTACTAGCCAGTCAGAAGCAGAGTATGAGGGCGTGCCCTGACAGTAGCTAGTTAAGGACTACTAGCCAGTCAGAAGCAGAGTATGAGGGCGTGCCCTGACAGTAGTTAGGTAAGGACTACTAGCCAGTCAGAAGCAGAGTATGAGGGCGTGCCACTCTAGCAGCTAGACGAGCATTATAACGTGTTCCAAAGTGACCACGTTTGTCTCTGAAGTAAAGGCTGGACTACAATAGAGCTGTTTGGAGCAGTTTGTGAACAGTGTTTTCTGTTGGAGATGGTAAGTCTGTTTGGGGTGGACTTTGGGCTTTTTTACTTTGTACACCTATAACATGCACAAAAATATATATAACACTATAAAGGAAAAGGAAAAAGCCAAACAGCATAATATGAGCACTTTAAACTTTGACCCTCTCACTGTGTTTTCACTTCATCAAAATTAAATGGAACGCCTAAAAATGTCTTTTTCAGAATTCTGCCAACCAAGCTAGCCTGCCACTGCTAGCGTTAGCTGGTAACTTAAGGGAAAGTTTGCCAATTTTCTGTACTGCCACACATGCAGATGATTAGCGCCAGTACCAAGAGGTCTGTGTTTACCCAAAAAGTAAATCTCCACTGGATGAATTGCTTCGGAACAGTTGAAAATCTGTAACTTTCCCTCTTTAGTGTTTAGCACAGAGCCATTGCAACCATAAACAACACTAGCTTGGCCACGTCATCCTCCACAGCTCTACCCTCTTGTTCAAAATCGTCACATCCGGTTTAAAAAAAAACAAGATGGTGACGCCTATATCGCCAAACTCAAGGCTTTAAAATGGCAGTCCACAAACCAATGGGTGACGTCGCGGATGCTACGCTGATACTGCCTCTATTTTAGCACCAAATGGTCGCTCCCCATCTCTACCTCATGTCATTTCCTGTCGTCGCTCTACTGTTACTAATAAAGGCATTAAATGCCCACAAAAATATACTTTAAAAAGGTATACGTGCAGTTTAGTGTCCCAAATTATTTTCCAAAAACTGAAAAATGATTATTTGAGACAGGTTGCCCTAACCCTAACCATAACCATAACCATAACCATAACCCAAACACCTGTTAAAAAGGTGGTTTAGCATGTTCATAATTAAGGACATTGTATGGAGAATTTGGGACACTAAACTGCACATATACCCTTTAAAAAATACATATATACAGATAGATGAATCTCCGCAGGCTTACAACTCCCTTTTTATGTGTTCCTTGTCAAAAAAGGTTTTAAAACCATGGGCTCCTTTTCAGCACGTTCCACTTTTACGAGTTGGAAGTTGTGCGGTGCCGTCTGCCGACGTCCAAACATCATTAAAAGGCAGGAATATTGAACAGCTGGAGTGGATGAAGCATCTGCCTCAGTGAAACATTAACCTCATGCTGGGAGATGGTTTAGCCGCTCTCACCTCAGCCTGTGAGAACAGGCTGGCCTTGGATCAAATGATGACAGAATCCTCGCCTCTTTATGTCCCTCGCATTATTTCTGTTCACATCTATGCCGAGTGTAAAAATGTTCCAAGCACTACATCTTTCCATTACATTGAGTGCCTCTGTGAATCCATGGGAGAGATCTGATCCCGTAAGGATTTTCCCTTTTAAATCATCTGACATGATGTAGCAGGGAGGAAGGATATTGGTGAATGAGGTATACTTTAGATTCTCTCTTTTTTTTGTAACTCCAAGGTTTTCTTGTGCCTCTCTCTCTCATTTTGATTTCTCTTTCTCTATGTTCCAGGTTCAACTGATCCACTACAATCATGAGCTGTACACAAATTATACAGAAGCTGCTAAAAGCCCCAATGGATTGGTCATTGTGTCCATATTTATGAAGGTAAGGCATATGTTTATTAACTGCCTGCCAGTGTGTAGGCTGTATTCACAAGAATTGAACCTATGTTACATGATTTTTACATTACCCAGCAGCTGCTATGATGACATTTTGTAATGGATTATAGCTCAGAAATCTAACAGAATACTAATCTTGCATTGAACAGGAGTTTTCTACACTGGATTTGAGTCACTAGCTACAATGGCTGTACAAGGAACTTGACCTGGTTTAATCAGTGTTTAAGCACTACATGACAGCTAAAGTATACAACACACCGATGGAACATGTAGTGTAAAATTGAACAGGGCTTAACATTGTGTTCAGGATCAATTCAATCAAAAGGTGCTAATTCAAGTGTTTCTGTGTAGCAACAAAACAAACATGTCGGAGTGTTCATTCCTTCTCAGGCTTGAAAAACGTATGAATAATTATTAACCCTTCAACCCTAAGATGCAATTTTTTTGTCATAGCTCCCAATCTTCTCTCAGTCAACTCGGTTACATAAGAACGCCCAGATGTCATACATATACTGCTGGAATCAGCCACGACCACACTACGAATACACGAACAGGGCTCAGGTGCAGCTTATAGCTAATTGGCTGAATCCATGGCAACATCACACTTCAGGTTTACATGACTCAAAGTATGATGGGAAGCCTGATGGCAAAACTCAGATCATATTCGTTCTAAAGGAAAGTAAGAAAAAGGAATGGAGCTTTTTCACAGCAGACATTTTGACTTGGTGTTATTACTAACATTAACAATGGCTCTGTCCCTGCTTTTCCTGTAATGACATGTCAAAATGTCTGCTGTGAAAAAGGTCTTCTGAAGCAGCTTAATGGAATTGAAACATCATTCATTTTATTATTCACACCTGTGTTATCCAACCGTGACATGTCAAAATATCTTCTGTGAAAATGGCCAGTAACACTTTATAATAACCATCATTAATAGATGGTAAATTGACAGTTAATTAATCTTTAGTTAATTGTCATTTAACTGTTAGCAAACAAATTAATTAAATTATAATTAATAATGTTTACTAATTATTAGTAGTGCTGTAAATTAACAGTTTATTGTAACACACATTATATCCCTCATATACTATATTAGGTATTGGGTAATGATTAAAAAATGTTTGTAAACCTTTAAGAAACCATTTTTAAATCATCTATAAACATTACATAGATAGATGGACCAGATATTCCTAACACTTTGTTGAGGGTTACTAGTTGGTTTGTAAACCGTCTATAAACAGTGTCTGGATGGTTATTATAAAGTTGCAACATATAAAATAATTATATATATATATATATAATTATTATTATATTATATATATATATATATATATATATATATATATATATATATATATATAAACTTAGCACAAAAGTAAGGAAATTTGTGTTTGGTAGATTATTTGAACAATGCTTTTTGGCAATAAATCTTATACTGTTGGAAAGCCTGTTTAGTTGTTAGTAGGAACATGCATTTGTGTGATTAGCAGCAGAGCTGAGTATGTGGGTTGCGCCCATGAAAAATTTGCCAAATCGTCTCTGTCAATGCCAAACAGCTTTTCTTTGCTGTTGCTATTGACTCTTGTTTTGAGCTTCTGGTACTCCCGGGTGCTGACAATCAGGTGCCTGATTCTGCAACCAGTGGCTATAACATATCTCCACAGTCTGCGACCGAACTCTATCCTCCAAGATGACAACGCTCGCCCCCACAGGGTGGGGTTTATCAGAGACTACCTCCAGAATGTGGGAGTGGAGAGGATGGAATGGCCTGCCCGCAGTCCTGACCTCAACCCCATTGAACACTTGTGGGATCAGCTTGGGCATGCTGTTCGTGTCAGAGTTACCAACACAACCACGTTGGCTGACTTGCGACAAATGCTGGTTGAAGAATGGGATCCCATCCCACAGCAGTGTGTGACCAGGCTGGTGACCAGCGTGAGGAGGAGGTGCCAGGCTGTTGTGGCTGTGTATGGTTCTTCCACACGCTACTGAGGCTCCTGTTTGTGATATGAATCAATTGTTAAATTGCCAATATGTCTTGTTTCTTCAAACTTCAATCATCCAATCCACCAAACACCAAACGAGTCAATGGCAGAATAAGCTGTTTGGCATTGGCAGAGAAGATTTGGCAAATTGTTCATGGGCGCGACCCACATACTCAGCGCTGTTGCTCATCCCACAAATGCATGTTCCTTACAAATGGGGCACCATTTGAAAGGAATTAAACAGGCTTTCCAACGGTATAAGATTCATTGCCAAAAAGCATTGTTACCACAGAGAAATTTCCTTAATTTTTGTGCTAAGTATGTATATATATATATACTATATAATTATTTTATATGTTGCAACTTTATAATAACCATCCAGCCACTGTTTACAAACCAACTAGTAACCACTGACAAAGTATTAACTATCTATCTAAATAATGTTTATAGTTGGTTTACAAAGTATTTATTAACTATTTAACAAGGTATTATAGTCATCTGTTGCAACTTTATAATAACCATCCAGAAACTGTTTATAGACGGTTTACAAACCAACTAGTAACCCTCAACAAAGTGTTAGGAATATCTGGTCCATCTATCGATGTAATGTTCATAGATGATTTAAAAATGGTTTCTTAAAGGTTTACAAACATTTTTTAATCATTAACCGATACCTAATATAGTAAATGAGGGATATAATGTGTGCAGATAAAAGGTCCAGAGTTCATTTCAAGTGTGCTATTTGCATTTGGAATCTGTTGCTGTCAACTCTCAATATGAGATCCAAAGAGCTGTCACTATCAGTGAAGCAAGCCATCATTAGGCTGAAAAATCTAAACAAACCCATCAGAGAGATAGCAAAAACATTAGGTGTGGCCAAATCAACTGTTTGGAACATTCTTAAAAAGAAAGAACGCACCGGTGAGCTCAGCAACACCAAAAGACCCGGAAGACCACGGAAAACAACTGTGGTGGATGACCGAAGAATACTTTCCCTGGTGAAGAAAACACCCTTCACAACAGTTGGCCAGATCAAGAACACTCTCCAGGAGGTAGGTGTATGTGTGTCAAAGTCAACAATCAAGAGAAGACTTCACCAGAGTGAATACAGAGGGTTCACTACAAGATGTAAACCATTGGTGAGCCTCAAAAACAGGAAGGCCAGATTAGAGTTTGCCAAACAACATCTAAAAAAGCCTTCACATTTCTGGAACAACATCCTATGGACAGATGAGACAAAGATCAACTTGTACCAGAGTGATGGGAAGAGAAGAGTATGGAGAAGGAAAGGAACTGCTCATGATCCAAAGCATACCACCTCATCAGTGAAGTATGGTGGTGGTAGTGTCATGGCGTGGGCATGTATGGCTGCCAATGGAACTGGTTCTCTTGTATTTATTGATGATGTGACTGCTGACAAAAGCAGCAGGATGAATTCTGAAGTGTTTCGGGCAATATTATCTGCTGATATTCAGCCAAATGCTTCAGAACTCATTGGACGGCGCTTCACAGTGCAGATGGACAATGACCCGAAGCATACTGCGAAAGCAACCAAAGAGTTTTTTAAGGGAAAGAAGTGGAATGTTATGCAATGGCCAAGTCAATCACCTGACCTGAATCCGATTGAGCATGCATTTCACTTGCTGAAGACAAAACTGAAGGGAAAATGCCCCAAGAACAAGCAGGAACTGAAGACAGTTGCAGTAGAGGCCTGGCAGAGCATCACCAGGGATGAAACCCAGCGTCTGGTGATGTCTATGCGTTCCAGACTTCAGGCTGTAATTGAATGCAAAGGATTTGCAACCAAGTATTAAAAAGCGAAAGTTTGATTTATGATTGTTAATCTGTCCCATTACTTTTAGTCCCTTAAAAAGTGGGAGGCACATATACAAACTGTTGTAATTCCTACACCCTTCACCCTATTTGGATGTAAATACCCTCAAATTAAAGCTGAAAGTCTGCAGTTAAAGCACATCTTGTTCATTTCATTTCAACTCCATTGTGGTGGTGTATAGAGCCAAAAAGATTACAATTGTGTCGATGTCCCAATATTTATGGACCTGACTGTAGAAGTGACACATTCCATGACAATGTACACATTTTACACATCAGTACATTTATTTTACAATACTAATTTATAGAATGTCAGACACTCTCCTACATGTAGACCAAGGCACATCTCATATTCAACCATGGAACTTAAAGGGAAGGCTCTATTAAACCAAGACTTTCAGATAGCTTTACATGGGTTTTATAAAAGAGCAGACCAAATTACCATTTGTTTCAGCCTATTGTTTTAGACTTAAATGTTATTTGTCAGATCAGTCACTTTACGTTGAGCCTATTAAACACAGTTTTAATGACAGCTCTATAATAATTGGACAAGAAGAGGAGTCGATTCATTGGAAAATAGCCACAATTTGTGTTGGGGGAAAACTACCCAAATGGTACAAAAAGTGTCCCAAAAAAAGTCATCCCAAAGCCGTTTTTATCTGCCCAATCAAATAAAAAGTTGCAGATATTTATTTATTTGTAAATAAATGGAGTAAAAACTGAGCAAAAAAACTCAATATCTAAGTTTGGAATGATTACATTATGTAAAATATGGATGTGATTTAGAGGTGGTTTTGTATGGTTTTTGTAAGTGTCAATTTCCGTACATGTTCAGCTTATGCTACCATGGT
This sequence comes from Sander vitreus, assembly GCF_031162955.1. Classification (NCBI taxonomy): domain Eukaryota; kingdom Metazoa; phylum Chordata; class Actinopteri; order Perciformes; family Percidae; genus Sander; species Sander vitreus. The sequence continues at coordinate 24,584,620 of NC_135875.1, read as the reverse complement.
TGATTCTACATTGTCCGTTTTCTGTTCTCATGTACCTTTAAGAGACAAAATAGGCTGAGTATCTGTGTTTGTATCTAGTAGCCACATATTGGTTTAAAAGAGATCTGTCAGGCGCTGACGGTGCCCCCACCCCTCCACTCTCCTGCTCCCTCACTCTCTTTTTCTGAAATCTTCTAAATGTTCAACTCACACTGTTCACAAACAATTAGCAATCCAATTATCCTGCAGAGCGAAACAATATGCTCCTTGGCTTTGAGTCAGCGGTGGTGTCTCTTTGTAGTGTATGAGAGGTCTCCATCTTGAATGAGAGGCTCAGAGATCACAGAGGCAGCCGACGTCCTCAGCACTGTGCGTACCAAGGCTGGAAAGTTCAGCTGCCAACTGCTAATTAGCTCCCCAGTGTCAACGGGACCATCATTTAGTCTTGAAGAGACAGAAGAAACGCTGACCTAGGTCAACCCCCCCTCGACTCCCCACTTTAACCAACAGAAGAGTGTCGGAGGACTGTGAAAGGAGCAAGGCTTTGGAAGTGGAGTGCCTCCGGTGTGGTTGGTGGATACTACAGCCGCTCTGCACTGCTGTTAGGCTTAGCTGCCAAAGAAATCATATCATTTAATGATACTTACCATGTGTGTTATTTAGAAATCTATTTATTTTATCTTAAAAGTGCCACACATACTGTACTACGAACTCAATGAAGTAGTGATTTGGGATATATAAGTCCTATTCATATTTGGACGGAGCCAAGGCTTGAACGGACAGTAAACTCATCCAGATAAATCATCAGTACAAAGGATTAGAGGCTGTGTTAGAAAATATCTGCTTGTTTGACACAAATCCAAAGGTACACGCTTTTTCAAGTGCAATAACAAAGCGTTCTGAATTTGCTAGAGCTCTGATTTTAGCCTCTGGCTGGCTTCCTCTCTGCACTTAGAGCCAGAAAATGCATGATTTATCGGAAGTAAAGCTGAAATAAGAGACTCCAGTGTTCTATGTTAAGGAACATTGACCTTATCCGTAAAAGAAAACAAATCAAATTGGAATTTACAGGTAAAACAAATACTCAAGAAATGAGCAACGTTTTCTACTTTACAACTCCGAGTTGTAGGTTCATATTGTAGGAAGCATATTCCCCAATTTTCATTCCTTTGTATTTTCATTCCTGATTTCTTTTGCTGATAGCTTCAATGTCCAGAAACGCAGCAGTCACCTGGATAATATACTGGGTAAACATTATGTTATGGCCACCAGTTTTGAATATTACTGCTTTATTTAAGAGAAAGCATGTTTTTTCCATCACATTGGCATGGCGGATGCCAAAAAGTACTTGTTGCTATGGAGAAAAAGCCAGTCAGGGTCATGAATCAGCTGTAGTGAATTCAAAACCCCTAATTTTCTGAAAGGTGTTAGCACCACACATTACAGAATTTTAAGCTCAGTGATTGGATGTTTCGTAGCATAATGCACCTCAGGAGCCTCAGTTAACTTCTTTACGTACTGTACGTCCAGCTGTTGGAATCCTCTACAGTGAAATACAGTCACACTTTACACCGTTCAGCTGTCAGTATTTTAACCGTGTTTAATCCAGCTGCTAGCTAAGGGTAGGCTAACGTTACCTGCTGTCAAGTGAAGTGTTCACGTGCAGCGATGCTCCTGTTGCCTCTAATGTCTGTTTCAGAGCATCAGAGAGCAGCACAAAAGGCATTTAATTGGCACCGAAATGAGGCAACGAAATCTGCGTTGCAATTCGGTCAGGTATATACCGGTCATTTAGGCACCGGTGCCGTATTAGCACCGGGTTTTGGTACTCAACTCTAATACTGTTGCTCCAAATTTACCAAATTGAATTGTAGAGTAATCAGCAGTCAGAGAACGGAAATCTTTGTTCCAACTTGGGCTTCTTGGGCTTACCAATTTGCAATCTTCACTACAACTACAGCCACTAGTTTTTGACCCACGTCATGTTGTGTGCGTTTTTGATTTAAAAGTGTAGTGCTTGTAGACACTGTCCAATACAGCTTTAAGATTAAACCTTTAAAAGAGTTCATTATACCAAAAAGGGTTCTGAACCATTTAACAGTACTCTGTTGATCCCTTTTGTTAAGCTTCGTATAAATACTCTAGCACGACATTCTCTAAAATACATTGCAGCTGTGAGTATTCAGAAGCAGTGAAGTCCAGGGAAGACAATTTTGTTAATGCCCACGTGTAAAAAAAATTAATAAATAAAGGAAAGTTTCAAAGGAGATTAAAAAACCACTCACCTGCCACCCACACACACACACACACACACACACACACACACACACACACCGTCCTAACTGCACTCCAACTGGCTTTCTGCTAATGTCTCTCCTTCTGTCCTAGTGTGTTTCAGCAGGTCAGACTCTTCAGTACTAGCATGGAGCAGATGGGTGGTAATTAGCCACATCTTTCTTTCAGCAGAAGTTGGTTTTTGTCACTTTTTCAAGGCCTTGTCAGATTTCCGATCCCATTGCTGTGACTGAGAATGCCAGGAAGGGCCCCTATTCTAGGCGTGGAGTTGTGAGGCACCATAAAGGACATAAAGGACAGCAGTGGGTGACTGCAGCTATGTGGGGACGCACCAATTCAATTTTATTTTACTTATAGTGTCAAATCATAACAGGCGTTATCTCAGGACACTTTACAGATATAATAGGTCTAGACCACACTAAAAAACCTACTATAATTTACAGAGACCCAACAATTCCCCCCAAGAGCAAGCATTTGGTGCGACAGTGGTGAGGAAAACCTTCCTTTAAACCGGCAGAAACATCGGACAGACCCTTAATCTGCCACTGCGGGTTGGGACACAGACACACTGATACAGATAAACAGAAATATGATAGATAATAAGTAATGCAGTTGGTATGATGACATTGGCAATTTTAGGAACAATAAAGATAATAGAGCTATGACTATGAATAATAGTAGTAGCAGTACAGGGGGGGGATAGAGCAGGACTACAGCAGCAGCTGGAACCAGTTAATAATGAGCATTACTAGGACATGAATGCACACAGATAGAAAGAGAAGAACTCAGTGTGTCAAAGGAAGTCCCCCGGCAGTCTAAAACTTACTGATTCACTCATTTGTCGATAATCAATTGATCTAACAGCAAGAAATGTGTCTGATAAACATTATGGTGCTAAGTCTGTACTTTTCTTACACCTAATGTTCAGACAATCCTGGAATAGAAGAAACAGAATGATTGAATCCCCTCAGGTGCTTTTCCTGGAAAACGATTGAAATGAGAGTAGACAGTGGGCAGCATGAGTGGCTGCTAAAGGCATAATGTCTGCCTGAAGAGCACAGGAAACAGGTCAAAGACTAAGTCATTTCAGTTGCAGTGCTGGGAGGGGGAGGACGAATACATCTCTTTTTAATCACTTCGCCCAAAGACATCTCGACAATTAGAGTTGTGAAGTCCACCGAGCATGAGTGAGGGATAGATGGAGTGGAGAGGAAAGCAGAGTGAAGTCAGCGAAGGGCACAGTGGGGGGGGGGGACAGGAAGTGTGAGGTGCTCCCTTCAGCTATTAGCAAGCATGTCTCAGAATTGGGAGAGAGAAGTACTGAACAATGGATTCATTCAAGCGGAGTAGGAGTGGAGTTAGGAATTAAAAGTGTCTCTACAGCTTTTGGGAGCAGTAAGTCTCTGTGGTCTTTGACAGAGATCACCGAAGCTTCATGGTGACAAGGTTTTGTTTTAGGGCGTTTTTTGGCCTTTAATTGGTAGGATAGTTGTAGACAGGAAATGGGGAGACTGAGGGGGAAGACATGCAGCAAGGGGGCCGCAGGTCGGAATCGAACCTTGGGCCGCTGCGGTAAGGACTTAGCCTTGGTACATGGTGCGCATGGGTAAAGGTTTGACGAGGAATGTTTGCTATATTTTACCAAGCCCAACGTCTGACGAGTTACCAATATTACCATATTGGAAGATTCCACACATAGTGATCGTAGTAGTTTGCCCTGCATGTAGCGAGGTGTGCAGGTCAGGGTGCTGCATGGGCAAGTATCTGAAAGTCGAAAGTGGGCCTGTGTCCCGTCTCTAACCTGTGATTAACCTTCACGATCTTTCCCGAGCCTGTACAATGGCTTTTAAAGGAAGATGCCAACTTATTAGGACTTTAGCTTACCGTATACTAACTTATAACCGTATCTTCTAACCGTATACAAACTGGGAACTATATTATCAGAAGGCGAAGCACTGCTACTTGGGCGGAGTGATTAGCGCAACACCTGAAAAGCACCATTGTTACTCTCTGCTCCTCACCAAGGGGCTTCTCAGGTGCTGCGAGCAAATCACTCCTAAACCATGTGCAGATATTGTGGAAAGCAACAATGTTACCAGTCCAACTTTGTGTGATTGAATACTGCTGATTGGCGTCAAGTAGATATACTGCAATCGTCTAAGTGAAACCAGGCTGCAAAGTGATTTTTATCATCAATGTGAATGTTTTTGTTTTGTTTGTCATTAGCAGAATATGTTTCCATGGCAATTAATGGTAGATCCACACAATACACAGCTCCCAACCAATTACACCATAGAGCAGCTCATATGCTGTTGTGCTGTTAGGCTTCTTCCATTGTCACTACCCCCGTTTTACCAATTAGCTGCACACTTACTGTAGGTGTGTGCTCTGTAACAGCCTTAGTGCCCTAATACCACTGCTGTTGGAAAGAAATATCATCTCAATGCTTATCTGCTGTTTTTCCAAGCCTCCACTGTTGTACAACTGGTTACAAGCATGCAGAAAAGCATTTGTACATCTGTGAGCCAGATGGCTGATTCCAAGAGTCACTGTGGAACATGAATTTAGTGTAGTTACTTACTCCTCTTTGTAAACACTCTCTTATTAATTAACATCAACACGTATGTGTAGGACTTGGCCATATGGCTAAAATCAATATTACAACACTAATAAGAATATGACTCAGTGTAATGTATGTATGCAAAAATCACATATGGAGTGAAATTCACCGTCATCAGAGCCCTGCTCTTTATTAGGCCGCCATTCACCCCATCCACCTCCCTTCCACTTACACAAATATAGCACTCCCTTGAGTGTTTTTTGCCACTGCAATTAGCTGAGGCAGAATCTCCATTTCCCTAAATGTCTTTGGAAATTAGTAGTATGTAAATGTTATTTCTAGAAGACAGAGTTGAATGAAAAGAAATAAAACACAACAATTCAGGTTCCTGACAACAAGGGAGAGGACCAAATGCAGATACAGCAGCAGAGCAAGTACAATACAGGCACTTGACTTGGCAGTGGTAAAAAAAAACAGTTCAGCAACACAAAGCAGTCCAAAGAGGCGAAAAAAGGTGAATGCAGGAAGCATGTCACGGACGAGTTACAGGGTTTCAGAACAAGATACTGGCCGGCAGGCACAGCGTCCAGGCTACAGCTGGACTACAATGGCAATATGGCACCATTGAAAATCTGGTAGGGAAGTAGCTGGTTTCTAGGGCCGGGGGGAAAAAATAAAAAAACCTATGTATCCTGATTTTTTTTTATTTTTTTTTTGCGACGATTTCTAAAATCGATTATTTTCCCCAGAATCGTTTTTACCAATGATTCTCCTAAATATGTTCCGTTTATACGGTACCGCTGACAGCGACTACATCATATCTGTTTCCAGCTAAACAGAGCGAAAGCAAAAAATCTTTACAAATGCACTAAATGTCTGACTGACATGTGATGTGCAACTATCAGTTTTTAGAAATGTCTCATGATATATTGTCTCTAGGAGTGTATTATTCAACTTTTCTTTTTGTTGAACCTACATTGTGTAATCTTTTGAGTTGATTCTTAGCAAAAACACCTTTGTTCTTTCACATATATGTGCTCATTCATGTGTAATTACTTCCACCAACTAATCAAAGTATTCTCGGAAGCGTAGAATCTGCCATTCAGAATACATACGAGCGAGTCGCTCAAATGACGGCAGCCATGTAGCGCCTCCATCTTTAAAATACATTAGCCAAAGAGGGACATACCTCCGCCTTTCCCCCTCTTATATCTATCGGCACCGTGACGAATGCAAGGGGGAGATTACTCGCCAGGGAAGCGAAAAAGAGAATTAAAACGACAACGCGACAAAGCAACAAGACCAAAGTTAATATTGGAGTGGCTAGAACAGCTGCGTGTAAACGATGGAGAGAGCTAATTTCGGGTTTCGGCCACCGTAGGAGGAGGGGCTAGAAAGTAATATTCAGTTGGTTGTCATATACAATTTCACCGCTAGATGGGAGAGATTCTTACACAATGTAGCTTTAAAGAAGGAAAAGAAAATCGCAAATCGGGACAAAAGCGTATGTTCCCAGCTATTGGTTTCTAATATCATGGGCTAAATGGGAAAACACGGGACAAACATGGACGAGGGGAAAGAAAGGGAGGCAGGTCAGAGCTGTTTATTCAAATCCATTAGTAAAACATAACACTATTTTATTTGTAGTATCTTATGAAATTGTTTAAGATGTAAATACAATGTGCAATTGTAAATTGTTCTGGCGGGATGGATGAGGCAGAATATAGATGTGGACTGGAAGATAACATGTTGCAGGGTCACATTCAGCTCTGATAGAATAAAACGTTTTTCCATTATAAAGTAATGTTAGGACAAGAATGCCATGTATTTGCTATTTAAGAAGATAGATTATTTTTTGTCATGGCCGCAGTGTGTGTCTCGGAGCTGTTTTTAATGGTTTCCTGAAAACAGTGGGAGCCTTTGTTTTCCAGAAGGCAAAGCAGCAGTGCAAGAGAGTGTAGGAGCATCTGACTGTGCAAAGTGCATCAGTGTGTTTAGACATTTCATGGGCATTAAAGGTGATATATTAAAAAAAGAAAAATACACTTACATTATCCTTCAAAAAATTTAACTCAGTTGAATTAATGTAAATTTGTGATGCGCTCTCAATTCATGACATGATCAGTTCATTTTTCACCCTTTTTCCTCTCTCTTTCTCTCTTTTAATCCAGATTGCCGAGGCATCAAACTCATTCCTGAATCGAATGCTGAACAGAGACACCATCACAAGAATAACATATAAAAGTAAGTGTCCCTGTGCTGTCGAAACATCTGTACTAATGAACCTTGAAACGCCAATTAACATCCGCTAGCCGTGTACTTTTTTAGTGAGGTTACTGTTGCTAGACCTTTCAAGCTTTCCGTTTCCGCGTGACATGACACAGTTTATGGATTTTTAACCTTTATTTATTCAGGGAAGGTTCACTGAGAGGCAGCCTCTCTTTTGCAGGAACGCCCTGATCACATTCACACAGTTGCAAACATTCATACCTGGAAGCTGCCCAGTACAACCACAGTCTGATCTGCTGGCCACTGGAGGGTTGGAGATTAAGGGCCTTGCTCAAGGGCACCTCAGTGGTGGTAATGAGGGAGGGACAAGCGCTGCTCTTTCACTTTTCCCACCCAGATTTTATCCTGTCGGTCTTGGGATTGAACCGACGACCTCCCGGTCACAAGCTTGCTTCGTCTTTAACCTTTAGGCCACCACTGCCCCAATACTTGAAATACTTGAACATTTTATCAGCTGTAGATAGCTAGCTTATTGAGCTAACCTTAGCTTCATGAGTCATTTTGGAAAATGACTGGGGGGGAGCAATCATATTTCATATTGCCACCCCGAGCCCCCCCCTCTAGCCCCGCCCCTGCCCAACAGATGTACATTTCTGTGATAGAGCCTGACATCCCTCCCCTCTCGCTATCTCTGTGATTGGTTTAAAGTAATACAACCAAGCCGGAGCATTTTTTTCCCCTATCCCAGAAAAGATCAATTATATTTTAATAATATATAATAGACAGGAGGTGTAGCCAGACCATACTCCAGCGCTGACACAGGTCTGGCAATGCAAGTACTTTTTTGGTCTCTTAAAAGCATAATGAATTCATTTCAATCAAAGTGCTAATTGAAGGGATGCTGCAGGATGGGGATGGTGAGATGCCTGCATGGGAACTCTTGATAGCTGGAGGAGGCTGTTGGTGAGGCATCACTCGACAGATGCTCTCCAGAGGTTTCCCTCTGCCAGCCAGCCTGCCATACTTGAGAGGCAGCATCGGCACACAGATCGCCCGGGGCTAGTTTGAAAAAAAGAGACAAATAATTGGATTAATGGGGGGAGCAGTAGGGGCTGGATAAACACACTGACCCCTTGTGACTGGGAGGAGTCTCCGAACCAGCGGGTGGAGGAGGCGGGGGCAGACGGGGGGGCTCCTCCGGGTCCTGGAGCTGGAGAGGAGCATGAATTATGACAGCTGTCAAAACTCCCTCGGATACACTGTCTCACAGACATGCACACACTGTCACATGCTTCTGGATCCTTAGGCATATCCCTCAGCCAGTAATGCTGCCAATTGTCTTCCAAAGCAGATACTGTATGTACACGCATGCCAACACAAAAACACATACACACCATCCAAAGACAATTATTTATTTCAACCGCATGATCAGAGATCAGCAACAGAGCTCCTCTTCACACGCAAAGAGGATCACAGAAGATTTTTTTATGGGGATTTTGGGGATATTAAGCATACCATGCTTATTAGTTTTTTCTTTTGATTTATACCGTTTACAAGATGCAGTATTTAAAAGTGATCCAAAGCACAGCTGAATTAGGAGTAAAGCTGCAGTGGTCCACCACAGTGACCTTATTACAATAGGCAGTCCATTTGTCATCAGATGACAAGTTACTGAGAGAGTGTTACTGCAGTGTGAAGAGGGAGAGAGTTGCAGTCTGTCTAATTAGCGTCCTGACAGCGGAGACAGTTTGGATAAAAGAGGTTTATGCTGCAACACTAACAGCTTGTCATTCACAGAACACTAAATGAAATGTGAGAAATGAGTTTTGAAAGATGAGCTCAGTGCTTGATGTGTTTACAGCCCGCACACACACTCACAAATGTCCCACATGTGTAACTGCACCTTTGATGTCGTAATAGGATGTGAAGTGTCCAAAATCTCAGTTAACTACTCTTTACGTTATATCCTAAACATCAAGTGTTTATTATGTAGGGGACAGTGAACAAGTGAGTGAAGACACAGCCCAGGAGATAGCTTAATCCGCTGTGCATGCTGAGGCTACAGCAGCACAGCCATGCTATGAATCAAAAGTCCTGGACGGCTCTCAGACGGAATCAGAACATTTCAATCATTTAGGCATTCATACGTTTTTTTTAAATGCACCGAAGAATATATATCATATATAAAATCTTAACGGGACAATTCACCAACTTTAATTTGGATATCCAATCGTGCTGATGGAATATGTAGTCCATTGAAGAAATAAATTCCCAGCAAGTTCTCCTGATCACAGAGCCGTGGCAGCCGTGCCTCAATGTGCCAGGATGCATTGCACGTGATCGGCGAGTTCGCTAAGCTCTCGTAGCTTTTTTAGTTGTTAAAGAGGGAGATGCACAGCCAACTTAGTGATAACAAACTGACATTTATTAAATAATAGTGCAGACAGAACGACGATGAGGTGTGGTTGTCAGGATCAGTGATGTATGAGAGACGGATGGATGCAGTGAACAATGTGTGGTGCATGTTGTCAGTGGCTAACAAAGGAAGTAACTAAACATAGAATGAAATCATGATGGTGCTCGGTGAAGGGTATGCCGCACGCTGGTCTCGGGGCAGTCATCTCGTTAGCACCTCACACACAGACCTGCAAGTTCACAAGACAGACAATAGTACACTTGCACGAGACAGCAGGCTCTGGGCCGTCACATAGTTAACAAAAATAAACTCACAAAATGTCAAGAAGGGACATGTTTTTACACCTAAACAGAAAAATACAACCGGACACCTTCTGAATTCAACTTTGTCTCTTTCACTGAACCAAGACACACTTCATTCAAACGGGACAGAAACTTCGGAGGCAGACCATTAAATTAGGTCAATAAAATGGCAAAAACCTGCCATGTTATCTCCAGGCTGGTCTTGGTTGTATTTTCCAGTTTGTCTTCAGGATTCTAAAGAAGGTCTCCAGCATACCTCTGTTCAGGTAAGGAGTAAAACCTTCATGCACGAGGGCTGGTAATCTTGGACAATATCCAACAAAAACTGCCCACGCAGACATTTACTGCAGCAGAATGATTCAGTTTCTGTTGGCGGCGGTGGGCGATTTGAGCAAAGGCCCCACCAGTCCATGCTCAGGTTCTGGACGCTTCCCGCTGCAGCTGCAGCCTCCCTCGGCCTCTCTCTGGCTGAATACGGCTGAATATCCCAGTCAGTAAAAAAAAAAATCCTCATCTGCACTCATATTTTTGCTGATGAAAACGGAGCGAGTTTGCAATACAAGAGAAGAGAACAAGGAAGTTTGAGAACAGCATTGCGCCCCCCAGCTACCAAAGCTGAAAGTAACACTCTGGAGTTCTTCTGGACCCCAGTGACATCACTGGGGGACCGAAGTAAAGCAGATTGTGCAGCTGTAGCCAACTGAGCCCCAGAGACACAGAGAACATTGGAAAGAACTGCAGGCTTTTTTTTCACACACGAACATGCACCAGATTAGTCTCGCTTTGCCAGACCTTCCTCCACAGCGCTGCGAAGGAAGGTCTGGCTAGTCCACACAGCATTCCTGAATGGGAGAAATTCATGCTCTGGTTTATTGGCATTTCTTTAAACCAATCACAATCGTCTTAGGTGGTGCTAAGTGCCGGACGGAGCCACGTCGCCTCTGAAAAATAGCCTCAGGAAGGAACTTGTTTTGGTGGAACATGTGTACGTCAAAAGTTGTTTTAGTCGTGCAACAGAAAACTCAGATTGGACAGATAGTCTAGCTAGCTGTCTGGATTTACCCTGCAGAGATCTGAGGAGCAGTTAACCGTAGTCCTCAGAAATCCACCAGAGTTTAGAACGCCAACACAAAGAAAGAGGAAGGTAACGGACATCCGGCCGAAAAGAGTGAAATCTGGTGGAATTTCCGATGGCAACATAGCAATCCTGGAAGGAATTGTCCCTTTAACTCTAGGTCCAGGTTTTTATGTCTTAAATTGTTCTTGTTTTTAGCTATTTAGTGTCGTTCTTGTTGTTGTTGTTTTTTTTATCTCTAATGCACCTTCAGTTGTGGCACTCACAATTTCATCTAATAACAATGTATCCAATGACAATGTGAAAACAATGTGAAAAGGGGCGTTCGTAATGATCTAATGAACCTACAGAGAATTATCAGCTCATTCTGCAGCTCCCCTTGACCTTAAAGAGCTTTATTGACTTTCGGTTAATTGTTTCACTGTTCGGCCCACAACTGGGATGCTCTTTGGTTTACTCTAACTGCTCTCATAGCTCTGTTTCCAGCTGCAGCAGGCAGCTGTTTTCAGTGAAACAGCTGTAAAAAGCTAGTGTCTTCTACCCGCTCAGCAGCAAACCGCAGACAGACACAGTCAGAGACGAGCTGGTGATCACAGAGGAGCATTTGGCAGCTAAAGAGACGGAGATTTCTCTCAGGAGTTGGTAGACACCACTAACAGCTAAATGAGAGAATATTGGTCAGAAAACGCTAATCTGCTGGATGTGTAACTGTTGGTTAACACGTTTGCATGAATCTATTTAAAAAATAAAAGTCCTGCTGCTTTACTTCATTTGCTTTAGTAGAATTACAGTAGTGCTGTGTGGGTTGATCTAAAAAGTCATATTCTGGAAGCAAATACTTTTTGGTGTAAAATCTTAATCAGAAAACAAATTCAATTCAATTACAATTTATTTATAGTATCAAATCATAACAAGATTTATCTCAAGACACTTTACAGATAGAGTAGGTCTAGACCACACTCTATAATTTACAAAGACCCAGCAATTCCAGTAATTCCCCCAAGAGCAAGCATTTAGTGCGACTGTGGCGAGGAAAAACTCCCACTCAGACAGACCCAGGCTCTTGGTAGGCGGTGTCTGACGGTGGGGGTGTGATGAACAGTGGCAATAATAGTCACAATAAAGATAATGGAACAGTGACTAGAAATAGCAGTCGTAGTAGTTCATGGCGTAGCAGGGCACTGCAGAGAACTTTAAGATGTTTGTGCAATGTTTTGTGCTTAGTTACTTTCCATCAGTCTGCCTGTAACAGATGTTTTGAACATAGGAGTAATTTCAATATCCAGGTTCCCTCTGATTCTTTAGTGCAGTGCTTCCCAACCTGGGGTGCGGGGCCCCAAAAGTGTCCCAAGAAAAATCCGAGGGGTCACTAGATGATTAGAGAAAGCTTTTCAGCCTTTTCTCTAGTTTCTTTACTCTTGTGAAATCTGAGGAAGAGGACAAATGACTCGAAATAATATTTTTAGTAATCTGATAACAAATACACTTTGTTCTTTTCCTTATTTTGTTGTGCAATTTACAACTTTGGTACAAACTGAAGCTACAGTACAGTATCCCTCCGGTTTTTGCTTACAGATGATGCGTATCTGCTGACCGGCCTCAACATAGAGGAGATTTACCCCGAGACAAGTAGCTTTATCACATACGAAGGATCGATGACCATCCCTCCATGCTTTGAGACCGCCACCTGGATCCTGATGAACAAGCCGGTGTACCTCACACGCATGCAGGTGAGCCTCAGCCGCCAAGCCAGAGCTGGAACACAAACCCAAACCTCACTGGGGATTATCTCTCTAACTATTGTACTACCTATGAAACATGTCAGCCCAGCAATGCCTGGCTCATATTTCCATGATGCTTTGGCCTACCTTTAACAGCTTCTTTTTCTCTCTCTCTCTGTGTCTCTGTCTTTATCTTAGATGCACTCCTTGCGGCTGTTGAGCCAGAACCAGCCGTCTCAGATCTTCCTGAGCATGAGCGACAACGTTCGCCCAGTTCAGCCGTTGAACAACCGCTGCATCCGCACCAATATCAACTTCAGCATGCAGGGCAAAGATTGCCCCAACAACAGAGCTCAGAAGCTCCAATACCGAGGTAGAAGCTGAATTTGCCAATATCATTTTTGATTTAAAACAAACGCATACATTAAAGTGCACATATTATGAAAAATTTGGGGTGTTATTTTGGACAAAAAAACATCCGTGCTGTTTTGAGTGAGATACGTCTGCGGGTGAGCTGTTCAAAATCGGCAGGGCTTTTTACGTCACTAGCCGAAACTAGGTGGCTAACCATAGCATGTTAACACTAGCATGCTAGCTCGTTCTGAAAAACGCAAAACACTGCTACAACACACACTAGTTCACCATAATCTACAAAAGAACTACTTACATGTCCCTGTTCTGCAGGTATTCTACGCAAAGTTGGAAGCGCGCCCTCGTTTAGAAGAAGTCTCCCGGCTAATCTTGCCTTGTACTACTGAAGTTGTAGAAACAAACAGCTAGCTAGATGATGTGATCCTTACCTAGCTACTGCGCATGTGCGACTCCCAACAAAGATGTTACAGCAGTGAGAGGTCTCACTCTGTAGCTAAAACAGAGACCTGAACACTGGGTGAAAAGAGGAGCTGCAGCAATGTGCAGTAATTTTTTTTGAAAATTAAACCATGTAAACCTATTCTGGTACAACCTCAAATTACAATTATAAACCTGAAAATGAGCATAATATGGCCACTTTAAACATACCATTTTCATTTAATAACGCTATGCCCAAGAGCTGCTGTGTAGTTGGTTGCACCAACAATCCATCCATCTTTGTCTGCTTATCCGGTGTTGGGTCGCGGGGGGAGCAGCTCCAGCAGGGGACCCCAAACTTCCCTTTCCCGAGCCACATTAACCAGCTCCGACTGGGGGATCCCGAGGCATTCCCAGGCCAGGTTGGAGATATAATCCCTCCACCTAGTCCTGGGTCTTCCCCAAGGCCTCCTCCCAGCTGGACGTGCCTGGAATACCTCCCTAGGGAGAAGCCCAGGGTGCCCGAACCACCTCAACTAGCTCCTTTCGACGCAAAGGAGCAGCAGCTCTACTCCGAGTTCCTCACGGATGACTGAGCTTCTCACCCTATCTCTAAGGGAGATGCCAGTCATTCTCCTGAGGAAACCCATTTCGGCCGCTTGTACCCTGGATCTTGTTCTTTCGGTCATGACCCAGCCTTCATGACCATAGGTGAGGGTAGGAACGAAAACTGACCGGTAGATCTTTTTGTCACAACGGTGCAATAAATTTAATGTAATACCACACGCGCTGCGCCGATTCTCCGATCAATCTCCCGCTCCATTGTCCCCTCACTCGCAAACAAGACCCCAAGGTATTTAAACTCCTTCACTTGGGGTAAGGACTCATTCCCTACCTGGAGTAGGCACTCCATCGGTTTCCTGATGAGAAACATGGTCTCAGATTTAGAGGTGCTGATCCTCATCCCAGCCGCTTCACACTCGGCTGCGAACCGATCCAGTGAGTGTTGAAGGTCACAGGCCGATGATGCCATCAGGACCACATCATCTGCAAAGAGCAGTGATGAGATCCCCAGCCCACCGAACTGCAACCCCTCCCCACCCCGACTACGCCTTGATAGCCTGTCCATAAATATTACAAACAGGATTGGTGACAAAGCGCAGCCCTGGCGGAGGCCAACCCTCACCTGAAACGAGTCCGACTTACTGCCGAGAACCCGGACACAGCTCTCGCTTTGGTCGTACAGAGATTGGATGGCCCTGAGAAGAGACCCCCTCACCCCATAATCCCACAGCACCTCCCACAGTATCTCCCAGGGGGCCGGTCATACGCCTTCTCCAAATCCACGAAACACACGTAGACCGGATGGGCATACTCCCAGGCTCCCTCCAGGATCCTTGCGAGAGTGAAGATCTGGCCCATTGTTCACGACCAGGACGGAATCCACTCGGATCCCTCCTTCCCAGCACGTTGGAGTAGACGTTACCAGGGAGGCTGAGAAGTGTGATACCCCTGTAATTGGCACACACCCTCTGGTCCCCCTTTTTGAAAAGGGGAACCACCACCGCAGTCTACCACTCCTTTGGCACTGTCCCAGACTTCCACGCAATGTTGAAGAGGTGTGTCAACCAAGACAGCCCCTCCACACCCAGAGCCTTGAGCATTTCTGGATGGATCTCATCAATCCCAGGGGCTTTGCCACTGTGAAGTTGTTTGACTACATCAGTGACTTCCGCCTGGGAAATTGACAACAATCCCCCATCATCCTCCAGCTCCGCCTCTAACATAGAGGGCGTATTAGTTGGATTCAAGAGTTCCTCAAAGTGCTCCTTCCACCGCCCTATTACCTCCTAAGTTGAGGTCAACAGTGTCCCATCCTTACTGTACACAGCTTGGATGGTTCCCCGCTTCCCCGTCTTGAGGTGGTGAACGGTTTTCCAGAAGCACCTTGGTGCCGACCGAAAGTCCTTCTCCATGTCTTCTCCAAACTTCTCCCACACCCGCTGCTTTGCCTCTTTCACGACAGAGGCTGCAGCCCTTCGGGCCCTTCGGTACCCTGCAACTGTCTCCGGAGTCCTCTGGGATAACATATCCCGGAAAGACTCCTTCTTCAGTCGGACGACTTCCCTGACCACTGGTGTCCACCACGGTGTTCGTGGGTTACCAACCCTTGAGGCACCTAAGACCCTAAGACCACAGCTCTTCGCCGCAGCTTCAGCAATGGAAACTTTGAACATTGTCCACTCGGGTTCAATGCCCCCAGCCTCCACAGGGATGCACGAAAAGCTCTGCTGTAGGTGTGGGTTGAAAGTCTGTCGGACAGGGGCCTCCTCTTCTCCGAAATTTTGTCAGAGTTTTCCCCCCCACAACCCACGACCCTCTCGTCCACCGGGATAAACTCCAACGTAGCAGCACTCAGCCGGGGGCTTGTCCATGTCCTAAACAAATCCTGATTGATTGGTTTTGGCTCCAAGCTACAACGTTAGACCAGACCGACATTGCGTCATCGCAAGAGGCCTCGACGCCACACATCAGGAGAGAAACAGGAAAATGTTGAAAAGCTGTTGTGTAGTGGGTTACTCGAGATGTGAGGCTCATAAGATATGCCTAGGGCTGTACCAAATACCTTTTTCTTTTTTAGCTTCGGTGCTTCGGTGCTTCTCAGCGGCGAGCATTTGAAGCTTCGATAGCTTCGGCAGCAGTGGCAGCGGCGTGGGAAACCAACCTTTCCGACCGCACTTGTAGGCAATTTAATTTCACGGAAAAAGAGAGAGAGTGAAAAGAGACGGAGCTAGAGATGAAGTGACTGCTTTGTTGTTGCAGGACACAGTCACCTGTTGCTAAACACAATCCTGGCCAGTTCATAGTGTTTCAAACTTTTTTTTGTGACAGCGGTAGCCAGTGATGTGTCCCGTTTACTGTAACGTTAGGGGACTCGCACGTAAGTACTGACGAGTCTGATAGCCAGTTGACATCACATGATCAAAATAAATGGAAAGACCTGCGTTTTTGCCAGACTGTCTGACGAGTGACGATGACACAGTAGCATAGCGCTGCATAAATTAGCAAGCGGCTAGTAGATGTTAATGCTGACAAAACACCACAGTGAATTTCAGCCTGCATGCACGTTTAAAAAAAAAAAAAACTAATATTCGAATCCCAAAATTGAAAATGGAATACCTACTCATTGAACGAATATTCGAATATTCGGATCCAGCCCTAGATACGCCCGAGGTAATTGCTTTTAGATTCGACATCCACATAGATTAAATTAAATTAACATCAGAATTGAGTGCCGAGCTGCTTCTCAGCTCAGTTTAAGATCATGTAGACTGCAGATTGATGTGCTAAAGAGAAGGAGGGAAGAAAAGAGACAGCAGAAAGTCAGAACACCTGTTTGGCCCTGACTGACAGATAACTACCACCTGGGAGCTGCTGCTGCCTTCTGTCATCTCTCCTCCTCTGCTTCAGACAATATATCTGCTGCACAGAATGTTGAATTTTACTCCTGAAGCAGAAATCTGCTAACGGCGAGAGGTAGCCCATCCGCTGCTATTCATTGTGTAATTTCTTTATTTCTTTATTTGCTCAAGATTTATTGTTCTGTGGCCGACACACACGATTGTGTTTCTGTGTGTATCTCTCTCTCATTCTTTCTCTGTTCTGCTCTACTCTACCCACTCCCCCTAAAAAGATGAAATTCTCATTCTGTGCAGCAGTTGTGGGGGGAGATTTCAGCCCTCCCTATCCGCCTCAGGCCCTCATGATCCTGAAACACATGCAAAATGAAAAATACAAAGTCAGACCTGCTTATTTCATTGTTCAAAGATGTAAAGACCTTCAAGATAAAGTGTGTGTGTGTGTGTGTGTGTGTGTGTGTGTGGGGGGGGGGGGTCTCATTAAAAGGGAAAAAATGTCTCTTTGGTGATTTGTGTAAGGTCAACCCAACAAGAAGCACACAATCGGGGATGTTTGGAAACCATGCTGTGCATGTGTGTGTTTACTTTATTATTTTCAACACCTGATGAAAGGAAATATTATTATAATAACAATCCCTTCTTTCACATAACAGCATTTTTTTTTAAAATCAAATTACAATGTTTACTTGTGTTGTTGGCACCAACTCATTTTGGGTATAATTTTCTGTCAGGGCTGCCACTCAGAACATAATCCCCCCCCCCCACACATACACACACACACACACACACACACACACACACACACACACACTCAAACACAACCACATAGCCAGGCACATTCACTCGAGTGCCATTCCTTTTGAATTGAATGCTATTGCTAAAGATGAAATATGGTGAAGGGGAATGCCACTGTGGAGGGTGGTGCATATGTAAATCAATATTCTCACTCCTGTCCTCCTCTCTTCCAGTGAACGAGTGGTTGCTAAAGTAGCCTCCCTCGGGTGAGCGTCAGAGATGGAGAGCGGGACGAGGCGATGGCGAGGAGGGAAGGATGGAGGAGGGAAAGATGTGAAACCGGGCTAAAGGTTGCATCTCATCTAAGATTATTTCATGGCATTGTATAAAGACAACACCGGACATTATACGAATTAAGGAACTTTGTATTGCGGGCAAAGAGACTCTTCTTTTCATACATTGAGAACCGTTTGAACCCTCGATCCAACACATGCTATTAAGCCCTTTTCCCCCACTGTATAACTATATCTACATGGACATTTTGATACCAATACGTTTTTGGGAGAAAACCAAAAAATGACACTTGGAAAACAAACAAAAAATAAATAACGTAGAAGCATTTATTTGATAGCCTCCCAACCAATAGGACAACGTTGGGACTTTGGCCTTTGTACATAAAAATGTTGCTATCAGTGGGAAAATCCAAGGACTAAGTCACTGCCCCCATCCCCGCCGGTCAAGACGAAGTGGTCAACACAAGTCTCACGCGGACTTTTCATTACAGTCACCAACAAGGCATGCAATCAACAACAGAGAGGGAACACAGCCTTACCTTGTCATTGTCCAAAACTAGAGTTATGTCATGGGAGACGAGTGAATATTTACAGGCTTTCTTATGGCCTCAGAACAACCAGTGTCTTGGCCTCGTTTGTACATATTATAATTATCAATACTGCAGAAAATGAATATGTAAAGAAAACTAATGAATTAACGTTCAAAAGATATATTAAGAGGATTTTAAAAAAAGACAAAAAGTTGAGAATTTTAAAATGCTTGGTGCACTTTGAATTCTGGAGCAGTTCTTATTGTGAGCTGATGCCTTTTTTCTGTTTTATTGTTTACAATGGTCATACACTGTGTTTGAGTGTTGTTATCAGCCCAATAAATGTGTCTGGAAAGTTCACTTTGGGAAATGCTTCACTATGAGGATCTGACTTATTGTACCTGTACCTGCTTTGTACTGTTCCATATTAAATGTGTTGATATGTCAATATTCCGCCTCAGAGGCATGCTCAATTACACTGTCATCACCCAGAAAGCATTGCTCAGAGATAACAGTGGGATAACGAAGGTATCAGGGTAGTGTCTTCTTGACAGAGCCTCTAAATGAATGGCATGATGGTCTCCTGCTGATAAAGATGCAGCGTAACAGTCTGGCTTTCTTTCATTGTTTGTCTGATACAGCTGAAGCTTATCAGCCATGCACAGGAAGCTCCGTCGGGGATAACGTATTCTCGCTTTGCGAGACCTTCCTCCACAGCGCTGCGTAGGAAGGTCTGGCTAGTCCACACAGCATGCCCGGATGTGAGAAAAACGCGCTCTGGTTTATTGGCATTTCTTTAAACCAATCACAAATCGTCTTGGGCGGCGCTAAGCTCTGGATTTACCCTGCAGAGATCTGAGGAGCAGTTAACCATGGTCCTCACAAATCCACCAGAGTTTAGAATTCCAAGACAAAGAAAGAGGAAGGTAACGAACATCTGGCCGAAAATGAAGGAAAATCTGGCGGAATTTCCGGTGTCAGCGGAACAATTCCGGAAATGAAACGTACAGTCTGTCTTTCTTTCCATTGCTTGCCTGATACAGCTGAAGCTTATCAGCCATGCACAGGAGGCTCCGTCAGGGTTAATGTGACCTGTCAGTCTTTCAAATCATATCAGCGGCCGTCACGGGACAGGGAGCAGAGGAACCGCCTCTCCTGTGCTGATGCCCAACAATGAAGGTCCAATCCACTGTTGGCTGCTTCAAAATGTTGTTCTCTCCACAGGGAGCTGAAGAAAAAGACAACAGGTTTATCGAAGGGAGGGCAAGCCTCATTTCAATGTTTTTAGCAAGGTCAATCACAGAACTGCTGGTGAAACAGCAGCCGGACGTGACGTCTGGACTTTGGCTGTCTCTAACTTCTTGGCAACAGTTTATGGAAGGCCCTTTCCTAATTTAATATGTGCAACAAAGGCAGCTTCTGACTTCAACCCCATCCAACACCTAAAGTTAGGCTTTAAAGTTAAGATTTCAAATGCGGTTTACTATACTGCAGGTATCTGAAATATCGCTGGAGTGGTTATTTGGTCAAGCATACAACAGAAGAGCAACCGGTGTATCCATACAGTGCAGCCAAACAAATGCATGTTGTTAAGGTTCAGTTCTGACCCAAAACGCAGAGATAAACACACAGGCCAAGTAATTCAGTTTTAAAGGAGTCTTTAATGAACAGATTGTACTTACAAGAAGCAATGGCGGTTGAGTCAGGGCAGGGAAGCTCCTGGGCTGGTCCGAGGCTCGGGGCAGGCCGACAGAGGAGAATCCAGGTAGGTCCGGGACACGAGGCGAGCAGGCAGAGGTGAGAACACTCAAGTACAGATAAGGAAGATGAATGCCAGAGTGGATGGTGTGAACTGGAAGCACAGCAGGTACAGCGGAGAAGGCAGCAGGTCTAGAGCGGAATTGTTGTAACGAACTGGCGCCGATGAGGTGATCAGCCCGTGTATATGTACTGCTGGTTTGAATCATGGAATGCACTGCAGCTGAGCAGGTAGCTGTGCAGAGATGAACGGCCTACTTTCCTCAAACCACGCCTCCAGCAACCTCCAGGTGAAAACCAACACAGAACAGACACATAGGTAAAAGGGGAAAAAACACACAAACGGGACAGGGGGGAAAAACAGCTGACCCGTAACATATGTAGTTTTGAAAAAGAAGTCAGTCAATATTGGCCTTTTTCAATCATGCCATGGGCAACTGCAATCAGATTTTCTGCTGAGCATGGCGTGAGTAGTGTTCTACAAAACAGCAGAGCACATTTTTAAGAGTTGTTATTTAGGGAAGGAGGTTGAGGCACTGTGGCTGCTCCTACTTTTTCTTCTATTACTCCTAAAAATATCTTAAACTCATCCACTCTGTTGTGTCCCACAAGCACAGCTGTGTCCCTCCTTCTCTACCTCTGCTTCTCTATGCTGGACCATCGGTCGTTCTTTGACCTCTCTCTCCCTCCTGGCTGCCTCATTCCAGATGTTTGGATCTGGATCTCCTGGGAGTTTCAGCCTCTCCTCTCTATTCTATCCAAAGTGAGGGTCAAAGGACAGATTGTAAAGCCCCTTGCGGCAGATTTCATGATATTGGACTATGTAAATAAAATTGACTTGAATTGACACTGTCCAATACCCCAAATGACCATGTCTTGTTTAGTGTCAGCGCTAACCTTGTGGACAAATGCATTGCATTTACTCAGAACAATAGCCACCCCATGTTTTAGTGGTAGAATGCTTTTAATGTGAACTAACATTAATGACCTAACTGAATCCTGCGGTGGAATGGCGGACTCCACCACTAACAATAAAAACTACTATTTAGAATGTATGGCTAATGCTGAAAGATCCTGACCATAAAAAGTATTAAGACAGAGTTTGATTGATGAAACTCTGAAGGTAATATAACTTTAAGGTCTCAGTATGTTTCAAAGAAACTTGGTCAGATGACACATGTAAAGGCAATTGTGTATTCTTGTTCTAAAGGGCCACACTTGAAGGCAGGGCTAAAAGCCTGCCATCATCAATCAATCAATCAATTGTATTTGTCACATCAAATCGTTCGAGGTGCAATTCCAGTGAAATGTAATCCCATCAGCTCCTTCAACCTGTGCACGATTCATCATAAAGCAGAATGTGGCCGTCAGACCGGCACACAGAAAAAGAGTCACCGGGTTGAATGGCACACTCCAGGATCCTGCCAAGTCTCGACGAAAGGATACCACAGCTCCAAACATCCAGCTAGAAACCAACGGAGGCTCAGAGGCCACGCAGCTCACAGTCCAACGCCTGCACACTGGCTATAGGATGCCCAGCAGAGAAGAGGCAGTCGGTGTTCAATTCCTCCACACTTGCCTCGGTGCCCCCTCTGATGTAAAGATGGAGATGGACGCAGAGATGGTCTTGTTTGTCCACGTAGTCGGGAACATAGCCAAAAGTCGTAGCTGATAGCCATCTTCACCTTTTCCTCTGTCTTTACTCTGAGGTTTCCCTTTGAAAACTTTGACCGGCCAGGCTAGCAGGGTCAGCAGGAGACTGGTGGTATTTTCTCAATCCACATGCCATTACCATCCAACGTCAACCACATAAAATAGGGTTGCACTAGGTTGTACTCACAAAAAGTGATGGAAGTAGTAGCTCCAGACTGTAGCACCTCTGCACGAATCGCTGCATGAAATGGGCATGATTGTCAGAATGTTTGTTTCAGAACGTTACAAAACTTGATGGATGCACGTCCCACGATGCCTCTGTTGAAAAGGGGTGTTCAGACACTTTAAGCAAACTGAGGCCTTTAACATTCCAGCGGCACTGGCTAACTTCTAGACTGGGTAAACCCAGCCCGATCTACCGGCGAATTGATTTCACCCTGCACCTCAGGCTGGAAACCTGTATGTTTATCTATCCTGCTTCCGTTACAATTTTGCAGGGGGCCAATCACAAACTGGCTTATCCACCTGGCGCGCTATTGGCGGGTTTAACACGATGACGATAGAGAAGCGACCAAGCAGCTTCTTGTTTACATTCGGCCAACGAAGCGCGGCACTCCATGGCAGCAACCCGGATCGTTGGTTTGATTGGTTGAAGGACTATCCAATTGCGTACAGAGTCATTTGAACTATGCCCGTTGATCACGCCTCTTGTGCAGTAGAAAATACAGAGCAGACTCCCCAGACTAATGTTCAATCTTAAAAGATTGAGCTTGGTCTGGTGATAGCCAGACTAGCTAACTTCAATACCGGGGAGCAAATTCCTGCTGTGAAGTTCCAAAATGTTCTGAAAAGCCTTCTAGAAGGAAGGATGATGTTACAGCAGCAGATTGATTTTACAATGTCACATGTAGGCGTAATGTTTGTGTGTCCATATACTCTGCTCTGAATATTAGTTTCATTTCAAATGCCTGCAAACCTGCAAAACAGCCTCCTTAGCATGCCATAAGGACCTACTAAATCTAATTAAAACTGACAATGGTCTGTTTTTCATTGGAGAAGTTAAGTGCTCCAAGGTGGTACAGTAAAATACTTTTCAGAGACCCAGTTAGGGGAAATAATCCTAGGATATTCATTAGATTTTTTTTTCTTATCCAAATGATCGATATATTGGTTCAAACCGAACACAGAAACACGTCGAGACCCTGATAGATTTAGTATCCAGCCTGGCGTTGAGTGTAAGTGAAGCACCTCGCCTTGCGTTGACTGTTTCCTTCAACAGGGCCCGGCAGTATCGATCCCTCTCTCCCAGCCCTCCATTATCTCACAATCAATTCAGGATGCCTCTTCTTGTCGCCCTGATGTGGAGAGAAATACTGCCTCAAAGCATGTGGGAGTGTCCATGCACATGTGCGTTTTCTGTTTGTTATCTGATCTGTGCCCTTTTTTCCCACATCTGTAATGAAAAAGCTAGAGGACGGATAATAAATACGCCAAATGATTCAATGCCCCCTCCCCAACCACCTACTCCAATTCACCTTCTCTCCTCTCATCCCAACAAATAATCAGTTCGACCCTCGTGACTGTGCAGTAGATCTCTCCGGACTCAGCCTCTGTCTGGCCCCGTCAAAAGGAATGAGTGATACGAGGTGTGTATAAATTGCTGCACTCACATATTCAGGGGGAAACTTAATGATATCGTATTAATACGAGCGTAATAAGGCGATGGCACGCTGGGAGCTAGAGCAGAGCGGAACAGCTGCTGAGCCAAATAGAAAATGTGCAAATCTCTGTATGTGTGTTGACTCTTGAGACACATCTGTCCAGATGTGCTGCAGCAGTGGGGCTTTCGATCATCCCTGCTGTGGTGGAGTCAAACTTTCTCCTTGTTTCAATTAGGGGAATACTTGCGTCAGTGCCTCTGGAAGCAAGTGCGCTTAATATCAATTACACTGAGTTATTTTTTTTTAACATCATCATTTATTTTGAAAGATTGGCAGGCCATTTATACTAATTTTCCACCACAACTGTCTTTACAGTCTATCAAGCATTCTTATTTTAAAACCTGGAAGGAAACCACTCCGCTACCCGAGACAGTTACAGACAGCCACAGACCATCAGGAGAAAGTTTCCGTTTGACTCTTTAAAGGGGCACTGCACCCATTTTACACACAAATGTCAATTTCCTTCATCACAGAGAGCTCTCCTCCGCCTGTGAATACCGTTGCATAATGTCTTCTGTGTGGCTCTGTTAAGACCTGGTAGAGCGTCGGCCCATGTTCTAAGGCTGGGTTCCTCAGCAGCTGCATGGGTTCGATTCAGACCCGCGTCCCTTTGCTGCTTGCTTTTGTCCACTCTCTCTCGCTCTCTCTCCTTTCTCCTCTCTTTTGACCACTCTTTTGTAACCCGTCTTTTGTGAGTCATCCAGTGTCACATCATAATCCGGCTCTCAGATTCCATCGGCTGCCGGGCAGACAGTGGTTGTGGCTTACCTGCATCAGAGAGTGGAAAGCGGAAATGAAGGACACGTTAGACTAAAGGACACATGAGAGTGAGAGACTGCTGAACAGGATTGTGTTTTCTGAATTGTTGTGACATATTCCCCACAGAGTTTGTGTTAGTGTTGTGTCCTCGTTTTAAATGTCAAAGAAATGAACTGTCAACGCCGTTCAAAGTCGCACCAACTGACGTGTGAAGAGGAACGGGCTAGTCTGCACCGAAGCTGAGGACATGCCCAGCCAGAGGACATCACATAGGCCTCAAACCCTTACCTTTTAGTCGGCCGAATAAGCATTTAGTTCCGAGTATTCTATGTGCGAGCAAAACCAAGCTCTGTTATAAATCCCGGACATAACAAGATTGGTTATGCTGTGACACCAACTTTAATGGAAGTTAAAGCAGCACCACTTTATAATTTCTGTGAACAAGGTCATCTAACCGTCTAGCTGTCTCAATCGTCAACATTTAATCTGCAGTAGGTAAATTCTCAGATGGCAATAAATCAAACCCATTGGTGGCATCGACGTTTCTCTACAGAGACTTTATGTATTTACCCAGGTTAGAACGTCAACAATTAAGCACCATCATTAATTTTGTGGTAGTCCAAACCTCTGAGAAAACATGTCCTTATGGCAGGAAGAAACAGGCTTTATGTTGTCTTATTTTTGTTGATTACGAGCTTTAAGGGGTCCGTTATGCTAAAAAAGTATTATATAAAAGACATCATAAAAAACAAAAGTGTTTATGGTTGTTCCACGCTGGAAAGCGGAGAGAAAAGCCAGCCGATGTTTACAGAAAAACAAAGCCTCCGACGGGATGAACAGATAAGAATACTAATTGATGAATTCATTTGTCTTTTAGTGTTAATGTAATTTAAAAGCAAACGTGTCAGTGCCTACAATGCAAAGGTGCAACTTCAAAACAAACACATCAAGGGAAGAATACCAGCTGCTTCCACTGCAATGGATTTCAACATACTGTTTTCGACATACTATACTAAGACTTTTTTCGACATACTATACTATCACATTTCTTTCATCACTTTTTTCGACATACTATAACGTGACTTTTTTATCATTTTTTTCAACATACTATAATATGGCTATTTTCAACATACTATACTATCACTTTTTCAAAACTTTATTCTACATAATACAATATATAATACTTTTTTCGACATACTTTATCATTTCTATTTTCAACATTCTTTACTATTACTTTTTCTTCACTTTTTTCAACAAACTATGACTATTTTCGACACTTCATACTATGACTTTTTATGATATACTATACTATGACTTTATCAGTTTTGTCGAAATGCTATAATTGACTTTTAAACTCTTTTTTCGACTTTCTATCCTATGACTTTTTTATCACTTTTGTTGACATACTATACTATGACGTTTTTAACACTTTTGTTGACATACTATACTATATTTTGCATCTTTCCGCCCTTTCCCACTTTTGTTTTTGCTATTTATACTGCTTCAGTCACTTTCCATGCTTATTCAAGTCTTATTTACGGATTCATAACCAAGCCTCATTATGTCATGAATCCCGCTGTCTGAGTCTGTTTTCTGCCTGAGTTGCCTGTATTCTGTCCTGGAGTCTGTTTTCCTGAGTTTCCTGAACGCACCCTGTTTGGTTGCCTGGCGACGAAGCAAGGCGGGAGAGCTCTCAACTACCCACACCTGCATCTCATCAGCTACCTGCACACCTGGTCCTGATCATCACCTCTCCACTTCTTAACCTCTGACCTGACATCCATTCCCTGCCGGATCGTTAGCCATCAACAGTATGTTGTGCCTGCGTATCAGCCTCAGTTTACTAATAGTTAGTTTTGCTGTTCTGTTATTTTTGCTCGTTGTGAACTTACCTTCGTTTCCTCTGTCTGCAGTTACTCTCCCGGGATATTCACTCCACCTCTGCCTGCTTATCTGTTGCTTCAGAAACAACATTGGATCTACTCATTCCCCTCCCACCTACTCACCTCCACTGCCTGCTCCATCACCTGGATTCTGCTGCTTCCACATTTAAGTCTCTTAATAAATACTCACCTTTATTCAACTCACCTTGTCCTGGTCTGCTTCTGGGTTCCGCTGTAGTGATACGTGACACATTATATATTTTAGGAATTTTACACAACTTGTAAATTCTTTTCGTACATTTTGAAAATATTAAACCCAGCTGATTGAGATTCCTAATTTGTCACTCCCATTTCCCATTTTACCAACTCTTTCATTACTCTTTCAGTTACTTCTTCGTCGAAATTAAAGCCGACAATTCAGTTTAGCATCAGCTTTTACAAAAACTTTTTACTTTACCTTCTTACGCATTTAAGCCAGCGATCCAGTTTAGCTTAGGAATTTAGCTTTTCAGCATTCGCACACATTTTCTGAAGAAAATGCATTTACTAGTTAATTTTACCATTCATGTGTTCTCATTTCCTTGCAGCTCGATGCCATTCAGTCTTCTCTTCATCCTTAATATTATACTGCGTACAATGATTCCTTAATCGGTGCCAGTAAATGTTCCCATGTTGGTGGTGTGATATCACAGATGCAATCAGCTGGGACACTAATTATATGACTACCAAGAAGAGACTTTATATCCAAATACAAATACATTAAAACAGTAAATTGAAATAAGATACTGACAGGGATTCAGCAGCATATAAATCAACCTACTGACTGTTTTCCAAATGTTAACACCCAGCCCACCTTTTAATGCTGACATTAAGATGAGGGACAAAATAGTCATTAAAGACTTTTCCGTTAATGTACTTTTCAAAGTCAGCAACACAAGAGCTATCCACCTTGACAGACATGTTTAATGACTCGCAGCATTTA
The DNA here is from genome assembly GCF_031162955.1 of Sander vitreus. Lineage (NCBI taxonomy): Eukaryota > Metazoa > Chordata > Actinopteri > Perciformes > Percidae > Sander > Sander vitreus. Next base: position 24,557,521 of record NC_135875.1, on the reverse strand, counting down.
AACGTAGGCTATTTGTGTGGTCCATTATTTGTACATGTTGTCTTCACACTGATATAGGTCTTTTTCACCAACTGAATCCTTTATAACCATCCACTATCAATTCCTAGTATTCCTTTTGGCTTGAAATTTTACATTTGCAGTTGCATGAACTGGGGTAGACGCTCCATATTCATGCACCATCTTGAAATACGTTAGCCGGTAAGGGACATACAGGACATACTGCTCCGCCTTTCGCGTTTTGGCTGTCACATGATAAACTCACAGCTGCTGCTAATGCTGCTAATGGGTATCGTTGCTGCTATCGATGTTTACTGTACTTAAGTACCGTGAACAATCACCAATAAAGGCTTCTAAACCAAATATTACACAACCGGACATGTCCCAGCAGTAAAGTGACCGGAATTTGGGGAGAAATTACCAGCACTGGCTAAGATTAAAGCTTTGTTGCGTTAGCATGTAGCTACTTAATAGTTAGCAGTATGTTAACATTAGATTGTAGTAGAACGAAGCAGCACTTTTCTCGGCAGATAAAGGCTTCTGAACCAAATACTACCTAATCGGACATGTTTCAGCAGTAATGCGACTTGACTGAATTGAGTTCTTGAGTGAATTGGGGAGAATTTAACAACATTGGCAGCCCAGATGACATTGTTTACTGCCGTTAGCCATGTAGCTACTTTAGTTAGCAGTTGACACTAAAAGAAAATAGCAGCAATTTCTACATTTCTTAAGTACCGTGAACAATCACCAATAAAGATTCCAGATCGGCCCATCTGAGCTTTTATTTTCTCAAAGGCAGGGCTCGGTTTACACCTATCGCCATTTCTAGCCACTGGGGGAACATAGGCAGGCTTGGGGAACTCACATTAATGTTAAAAAAAAAAACTCATAAAGTGAAATTTTCATGCCATGGGACCTTTAAACGTGAAAAGTGCCCTGGTCTGCAGTGGATTCCAAATGGAAACAGATTGCCTCTGGTTTATTATTTAAAGTGACAGCGCAGAGGCGTACATGACTTGTGCATCTGCTACATGCGGGCCTGACTTGTGAGCTTGTTTGCTGACCAGCAGTCTCTGCATAAGCCAATCAATTATGTAGCTGAGTGTCGGGAGCAGTAGTTCCTTGACATGTCGTTGGGATTAAAGTTTACAGCTGTGGTGGAATTCTCAGAGGAGACCGGATGGTGTAATAAGATCTTTATTCAAACAAAAGATCTGAGGTACTTTATGCAGCAAATAACTGGGGACCCTTTTCAAATTAATTTTTGAATTTGTTTATTTTGCACAATAAAATCACACAAGGAAATAAAATAATAGAAAATAAAGATTGTGCAGGTGAAATTAAGAAAACCACTAGGGGCTTATAGAAGGAATCTCAGTTTAGGAAGAGAAGAAAAAAATATATAATGAGCAATTACAATTACAAGAGTCCTAAGTCCATTCTTATATACTGTCTATGGTGTTTCCCTAGTTGAAGCTGGAGCTACTGCAACGGAGTACATAGCAGGACTTTGTACCGTGAACAATCACCAATAAAGGCTTCTAAACCAAATATTACACAACCGGACATGTCCCAGCAGTAAAGTGACCGGAATTTGGGGAGAAATTACCAGCACTGGCTAAGATTAAAGCTTTGTTGCGTTAGCATGTAGCTACTTAATAGTTAGCAGTATGTTAACATTAGATTGTAGTAGAACGAAGCAGCACTTTTCTCAGCAGATAAAGGCTTCTGAACCAAACACTACCTAATCGGACATGTTTCAGCAGTAATGCGACTTGAATGAATTGAGTTCTTGAGTGAATTGGGGAGAATTTAACAACATTGGCAGCCCAGATGACATTGTTTACTGCCGTTAGCCATGTAGCTACTTTAGTTAGCAGTTGACACTAAAAGAAAATAGCAGCAATTTCTACAGTCAAAATTTGCAAATACAGGTTTTTAAACCAAATACTACTAACATAAAACGTTAGTAGGAGTAATGTGACCTGGAATTGGGGAGAATTTAATAACACTGGCACCCAAGGTGACATTGTTTACTGCCGTTAGCATGTAGTTACATGGGACAATGTTAACACCAGTGGTTTTAAAAAAAACAAAAAAGAACACTCCAGTCCTGCCTACTTGGAGCAGATGACCAGGATCATAGAAGGCCGGCTTAGAGTTGCGTAAGACTTAGCCGAGAGTAGAACAAACTGTTGAAACCGGAGCGTTCAGAATAGTTGGAAATCTGAACGTTTTAGCTCACAGGGATTTGTCTAAAATACGTTTACCTCATTATTTGTTTTGGCCACATTTAACATGAAAATCCAACATTATAACATTGTAGATATGACAGAATACACAGAAAAGCATAATACGTCACCTTTAAGGATTTATTTGGACCAAACAGTTGAAAGCCAAACCAAGGTAAGTTTTATATAGTTTCTGTCCCATTTGAATGACGTGTGTTTTGGGTAATTAATCTTGCCATGTTTCAGTGAAAGAGACAAAGTTGTATTGAAAAGACTGATTGACTGACTTGTAGTGACGGTTCCATTTATCAAGTTATGTTATTTGTTATGTGTGTTTAATTGTTTAACAAATGAACGATAAAACGACGCTGTGGGAGGCTGCATCGTTTGACGAACGAAGAGGAGCGGGCTGGCCAGAGGCGAAGCTGAGACTGCTGAGCCGAGGACCCGCCGAAGGATGAGCGTGGCTGCCACAGAGCAACAGAGGACGCCGACCGGAGTCGGTAATCCAGATATGCCCAAATCCAAAATAACTCCAGTCTGGCAATCTAGCATTAGCTTCTGTAGTTTTCAAATGTGCGAGCACAACCAAAGCTCTGTTGTAAAAACTTAGACAAAAAGAGTGTGTAGAGAAGTCCCAGAATTGGTTGTGCAGTGACACCTTTTTTGACATTTTGTGAGTTTTTTTGGTTGACTTAAAAAGCTAAGTGAGCTTAGCAAACTGAGACACTAGAGTGCAGTGCTACAGCTCGAGGTCAGCCAGTGGACAGCAGGTCTTTAAAAGAATGAATAATTAAGGCCATACAGGCCATACTGTAACAGCCCTGCCAGCAGCATGATTTCTTATTTTATTACCTTTTTCTCAGTTCTTTTTTCTTGAAATCCAATTAACAGAAGGAAGGAGATCTGTGGCACCACACGCATCAATTATTCATTCTGGGCTTTTTACAGCGGATTCCTGGGAGTTCCTGTGAATATTAAAGACCTGGGAGCAGCCGACAGGCCAGATGTGTTATATCGCTCTCATCTGACAGACCTCTCTGGGATTCAACCAGTGCCTCCTCCTCTCCTCTCCCCCCAGCTCTGCCAGGCAGCTGTAAACTCAGTTTACCCGGGTCTTGTTGATTAGTCATATAAGGCTTAAAGGCAACTGGGTATAAAATGTTCATTGTTATTTATGTTACTTAAAGTGAAGAAAAAAGGCTTCCAGAGTTTAATTCTTCTCCAAGTTCTTGCTGGGTTGGTTAACATACTAATTATGTTTGATGGCGATCTAATGGAGTTTTTCCATTACATGGTACCTGCTCGACTCGATTCGCCTCTACTCGCCTTTTTTGGTTTTTCCATTATGATAAAAAGTCCCTGGTACCTGCCAACAGGAACTTTTTTTAGTATCACCTCCGCCGAGGTTCCAAGCGAGCTGAGTCGATACCAAAAGGTGACTTGAAAACCTGCAGACTACTGAACGGAGAGAATCGTCACTAATCACTGCGTCATCATTGCTAGCGACAGAAGGGGTGTCCTGAACAAACCCGCCATTTTTAAATAGTTTAGCGTGTTTAGTGTTTTATTTTGCTGCCTCCAGCTTCATTTGAAACAAAATGTCTTCTGGCAAACAGCAGCATGCCGAGATTCAAAAACAACACACCTTCCACGTTCTGTGTGTGTGTCGCGTTAGGTCACGGCAGTTTCTTGCGGCATCGCTATGACGACCAGCCACGCTCGCCTCAAGCATGAGGCGGGACTAAATCGGCAATGGAAAAAGGAGGACGGGGCACCGCGGCCAAGTCGAGCCGAGCCGATCCGAGCCGAGTAGAGCTGTTACTAGCAGTGGGTAAGCGCCATAAGTTTAAACAGAAAGGTAAATTCCATTGTCAGGTCCAGTTTCTTCCAACTTAACCATCTCCAAAATTAGACAGTTTTTTGTCACCCTCTGATCTAGAAAGACTCATTCATGCACTAATATCATCCAGGCTGGACAACTGCAATTCCCTCTACCTCAGCATTTCCCAGGCTTCCATTTCCCTGTGACAACTAGTTCAAAAGCAGAAGCACTTTGGTGAAACACTTGTTTGCTTTTCAAAGTGCTATATAAATTAAATAAACTGAAACTTAACAGACTTAAAGGTCCTATGACATGCTGCTTTTTGGATGCTTTTATATAGGACTTAGTGGTCCCCTAATACTGTATCTGAAGTCTCTTTTATATAGGCCTTAGTGGTCCCCTAATACTGTATCTGAAGTCTCTTTTATTTAGGCCTTAGTGGTCCCCTAATACTGTATCGGAAGTCTCTTTTATATAGACCTTAGTGGTCCCCTAATACTGTAACTGAAGTCTCTTTTATATAAGCCTTAGTGGTCCCCTAATACTGTATCTGAAGTCTCTTTTATATATGCCTTAGTGGTCCCCTAATACTGTATCTGAAGTCTCTTTTATATAGGCCTTAGTGGTCCCCTAATACTGTATCTGAAGTTTCTTTTATATAGGCCTTAGTGGTCCCCTAATACTGTATCTGAAGTCTCTTTTATATAGGCCTCAGTGGTCCCCTAATACTGTATCTGAAGTCTCTTTTATATAGACCTCAGTGGTCCCCTAATACTGTATCTGAAGTCTCTTTTATATAGGCCTTAATGGTCCCCTAATACTGTATCTGAAGTCTCTTTTATATAGGCCTTAGTGGTCCCCTAATACTGTATCTGAAGTCTCTTTTATATAGGCCTTAGTGGTCCCCTAATACTGTATCTGAAGTCTCTTTTATATAGACCTTAGTGGTCCCCTAATACTGTATCTGAAGTCTCTTTTATATAGGCCTTAGTGGTCCCCTAATACTGTATCTGAAGTCTCTTTTATATAGACCTTAGTGGTCCCCTAATACTGTATCGGAAGTCTCTTTTATATAGACCTTAGTGGTCCCCTAATACTGTATCTGAAGTCTCTTTTATATAAGCCTTAGTGGTCCCCTAATACTGTATCTGAAGTCTCTTTTATATATGCCTTAGTGGTTCCCTAATACTGTATCTGAAGTCTCTTTTATATAGGCCTTAGTGGTCCCCTAATACTGTATCTGAAGTTTCTTTTATATAGGCCTTAGTGGTCCCCTAATACTGTATCTGAAGTCTCTTTTATATAGACCTCAGTGGTCCCCTAATACTGTATCTGAAGTCTCTTTTATATAGACCTCAGTGGCCCCCTAATACTGTATCTGAAGTCTCTTTTATATAGGCCTTAGTGGTCCCCTAATACTGTATCTGAAGTCTCTTTTATATAGGCCTTAGTGGTTCCCCTAATACTGTATCTGAAGTCTCTTTTATATAAACCTTAGTGGTCCCCTAATACTGTATCTGAAGTCTCTTTTATATAAACCTTAGTGGTCCCCTAATACTGTATCTGAAGTCTCTTTTATATAGGCCTCAGTGGTTCCCCTAATACTGTATCTGAAGTCTTTTATATAGACCTCAGTGGTCCCCTAATACTGTATCTGAAGTCTCTTTTATATAGGCCTTAGTGGTCCCCTAATACTGTATCTGAAGTCTCTTTTATATAGACCTCAGTGGTCCCCTAATACTGTATCTGAAGTCTCTTTTATATAGGCCTTAGTGGTTCCCCTAATACTGTATCTGAAGTCTCTTTCCCGAAATTCAGCCTTGGTGCAGAATTACAGCCACTAGAGCCAGTCCCACAATGAGCTTTCCTTAGTATGTGCCATTTCTGTGTCTATAGCTTTAAATGCTATTGAGGAGGAGCGAGGGGGGGCAAGGAGGAGGGTGGGGGTGTGGCTTTGACCAACTGCCATGCTTCGCTTGTTTTCAAGTCATGATGTCTCTCTCTTTCTCATGGGTGGGCCAAATTATCTGGGTGGGCAAAGCAGAGAAAGGGGAGGTAACCTTGCTCCTTACGACGTCATAACGAGGAGATTCCAGATCGGCCCATCTGAGCTTTTATTTTCTCAAAGGAACCACTTGTTTGCTTTTCAAAGTGCTATATAAATTAAATAAACTGAAACTTAACAGACTTAAAGGTCCTGTGACATGCTGCTTTTTGGATGCTTTTATATAGGACTTAGTGGTCCCCTAATATTGTATCTGAAGTTTCTTTTATATAGGCCTTAGTGGTCCCCTAATACTGCATCTGAAGTCTCTTTTATATAGGCCTCAGTGGTCCCCTAATACTGTATCTGAAGTCTCTTTTATATAGACCTCAGTGGTCCCCTAATACTGTATCTGAAGTCTCTTTTATATAGGCCTTAGTGGTCCCCTAATACTGTATCTGAAGTCTCTTTTATATAGGCCTTAGTGGTCCCCTAATACTGTATCTGAAGTCTCTTTTATATAGGCCTTAGTTGTCCCCTAATACTGTATCTGAAGTCTCTTTTATATAGACCTTAGTGGTCCCCTAATACTGTATCTGAAGTCTCTTTTATATAGGCCTTAGTGGTCCCCTAATACTGTATCTGAAGTCTCTTTTATATAGACCTTAGTGGTCCCCTAATACTGTATCGGAAGTCTCTTTTATATAGACCTTAGTGGTCCCCTAATACTGTAACTGAAGTCTCTTTTATATAAGCCTTAGTGGTCCCCTAATACTGTATCTGAAGTCTCTTTTATATATGCCTTAGTGGTCCCCTAATACTGTATCTGAAGTCTCTTTTATATAGGCCTTAGTGGTCCCCTAATACTGTATCTGAAGTCTCTTTTATATAGACCTTAGTGGTCCCCTAATACTGTATCTGAAGTCTCTTTTATATAGGCCTTAGTGGTCCCCTAATACTGTATCTGAAGTCTCTTTTATATAGGCCTTAGTGGTCCCCTAATACTGTATCTGAAGTCTCTTTTATATATGCCTTAGTGGTTCCCCTAATACTGTATCTGAAGTCTCTTTCCCATAATTCAGCCTTGGTGCAGAATTACAGCCACTAGAGCCAGTCCCACAATGAGCTTTCCTTAGTATGTGCCATTTCTGTGTCTATAGCTTTAAATGCTATTGAGGAGGAGCGAGGGGGGGCAAGGAGGAGGGTGGGGGTGTGGCCTTTGACCAACTGCCATGCTTCGCTTGTTTTCAAGCCATGATGTCTCTCTCTTTCTCATGGGTGGGCCAAATTATCTGGGTGGGCAAAGCAGAGAAAGGGGAGGTAACCTTGCTCCTTACAACGTCATAACGAGGAGATTCCAGATCGGCCCATCTGAGCTTTTATTTTCTCAAAGGCAGGGCTCGGTTTACACCTATCGCCATTTCTAGCCACTGGGGGACCATAGGCAGGCTTGGGGAACTCACATTAATGTTAAAAAAAACCCTCATAAAGTGAAATTTTCATGCCATGGGACCTTTAAACGTGAAAAGTGCCCTGGTCTGCAGTGGATTCCAAATGGAAACAGATTGCCTCTGGTTTATTATTTAAAGTGACAGCGCAGAGCCGTACATGACTTGTGCATCTGCTACATGCGGGCCTGACTTGTGAGCTTGTTTGCTGACCAGCAGTCTCTGCATAAGCCAATCAATTATGTAGCTGAGTGTCGGGAGCAGTAGTTCCTTGACATGTCGTTGGGATTAAAGTTTACAGCTGTGGTGGAATTCTCAGAGGAGACCGGATGGTGTAATAAGATCTTTATTCAAACAAAAGATCTGAGGTACTTTATGCAGCAAATAACTGGGGACCCTTTTCAAATTAATTTTTGAATTTGTTTATTTTGCACAATAAAATCACACAAGGAAATAAAATAATAGAAAATAAAGATTGTGCAGGTGAAATTAAGAAAACCACTAGGGGCTTATAGAAGGAATCTCAGTTTAGGAAGAGAAGAAAAAAATATATAATGAGCAATTACAATTACAAGAGTCCTAAACAAACAACAAATTGAACACAAGTAAGCACTGCATTAAAAAAAAACATAAGCATAACAAGCATTTCTTTTATACATCGGGAGAGTGGCTTCTTTTCATCTGACACCACATGCTTTCCCTTAGACATCCCCATCCATTGATGACCAACATTTCTACAGTAAATACAGTAAGGCCACTCAAACTCGCCCGTTCTCTCCCCACCACGTCCTATCTGTCCACTCCCTGACGAAGCTGCACGAACACAGGAAAACCCAGAAAAACAAGTTGGAAAACAAGTTACACAAGTCATAAGGCCACAAAGTCATAAGACTCTGAGTTTGAAAGATGCAAACAGTTAACAAAAAATACAACTTAATAAAAGTCAGGAGATCTGCAACAAATACAAGTCATACAGTGCATCCATAGGTGCAGTCTTTTATAAAGTACTTGAAAGCAGTACTTGAGTAAAAGTAGTGTCTTACCAGAAAATGACTTTGGTAGAAGTTAAAGTCTCCTTTTAGATTATTACTCAAGTAGAAGTCTTAAACGCCCAGTGTGTAACGTGTTTAGTTGTTCATTATCAAAATCTGTGTTGCCTGTTCACAAACTTGTCCTTTTTCATTAATATTTACCACCACCATCAATTCCTAGTATTCCTTTTGGCTTGAAATTTTACATTTGCAGTTGCATGAACTGGGGTAGACGCTCCATATTCATGCACCATCTTGAAATACGTTAGCCGGTAAGGGACATACAGGACATACTGCTCCGCCTTTCGCGTTTTGGCTGTCACATGATAAACTCACAGCTGCTGCTAATGCTGCTAATGGGTATCGTTGCTGCTATCGATGTTTACTGTACTTAAGTATCAAAAGTAATTTTATGATATTAAATGTTGGTAACTATTAGAAGTAAAAGTAAGGAAAAACTTTGATTATGAACTGTATTGTGTCTTCCTTTATAGTAAAGCATTAATTTCAGGGTTTCCACACCTTAGACATCAAATTTAAAGTCTGACATCAACAAAGAGAAAAACAGAAAGAGAATGTTCATGTTTTGTGAGGAATAATCTTTCACTTTCAAGGTACAAAAACCTTTCTTGCATTAACGAGTAACAAAGACGCTCGGGGGAAATCTAGTGGAGTAAAAGTGAAAGTTTCCAGAAATATGAATAACAAAGTAAAGACAGATACGTGAAAATACTACTTAAGTACACTAACAAAGTATTTGTACTTTGTTACATTACAACACTGACTAGGTGATACGGCAATATACTGTAAATTCTCAAATACAAGTTTCAAATATTAGCATGAACAAATAAAGATAAGAAAGAAGGTAATAAAAGCTGGATAAGAAAAAAACAATGAGGGAGGGGTGGAATCACCCAAACTTTAACAGCTCACAGTACTAACCCCATCAATATAACAGAGTCATGAAGGGGTGTAAGAAAAAATCGATACACTTGATTATCGTGATATTTGATTTTGCAAAACTGTATTGATTTTTTTTTACGTTAAAAAATATTCATGTAAGACAGTGGTTGATGTTTATGTTGTGTTTAAACCCCCTACTGCTAGATGGCTATGCTGAGACGCACCACTAGTGTCCCTGCCTAACAGTGCCTAACAGTGCCTGACTTTTTGATAGAAGCTAACAATGTAGCTATGGCTGAACTTTGGCCTACTTTAGCATATAAACATTAGCTCACTAAGAACCTGGGAACCACAATCCCAAACTGGCAGTTTGGTTTTCTGTGTACTGAATTGTTTACCTAAAGTAAACCTCTTTGACTTTTATGAACATCATGTCTTTTTTTAAATATTATTTTTCTAAAATTATACTCAAAAAATCCCAATATATTGCCTTATGCACAGTATCGAAATATAGTGCCATATATTGAATCGTGATACGTATCGTATCGCCAGATTCTTGCCAATACACAGCCCTAGAGTCATGTCTCCGCACTCTGCTGCTCCCAGTTTCTCTTTTAGAGAACTACTGCTTTCTTTCACTAATTGCTAAATGCTCATCTGCTGTTTTGTGTTGTAGGCCAAGTTACTATCAATCAACGTAACACTTCCTGCATTTGATTTGTTTTACATTCAAAGAGCAACTTGGAAACACCTGGTAACACATTTCCAAGTGTATAACTGGTGGCGTTCCCGTTCTTTAAAGGCCCTTTAGGAGATGGACGGATTATGGCGCTTGACCTGCAGGGAGGCTTTTAACGTGGAATATCTGCGCAGGAAGTGTTGAGTTGCATTGATAGTTGCTTAACAGCGAAAAACAACTAAATGGACACAACTGCCAATTAATGACAAGAAAAAGTAAGAAACTAAGATGATGTCTGACATGACTCTTTTGTTGCTGGAAATGTATAGTATGTTGTCCATTACAACAGGTGAACATGAAGGAAATGTTAAGATTTCATCAACATCCAAATTAAAACAAGGAGCAGATCTGATAACAGGTAGGCCTCTTACTAATTATGATAATCAAGGTACACTTGGGGAATACCAGGGGAATCAGGAATAAAGGCATGTCTCTAATATAAGCCGATTTTTCAAATGACTCACCTTTCAATCCTTTTCTAGCCTACTCTACATCATGTAGTGATTTCAACAATTTACAGAATGTATTTATTCTTCCCTGAAGAAGTGTTTGTGTTGTAGGTTGTAACCCAGCTCTATTTTCACATGTACATACATTGTCTGCGCTCTTGGAATTTTCTGTCCGAGCACCCCGGAACTTTTTGGTTTCTCATTTTACAGATTGACATGTGACAACTGCAAACTGACATCAGTCTCTAGTATCACGAATACATTAAATAGATTTCTATCATTCCTTTCAGTTTTACATGCCATGCCGTCTCTGCCAAGTTTACCATTTTGTACTCAAACTAAATCCGTATGATATCTGAGAAATGGAGGACAGCTGCACACAGTTCAGCAGTTCAACTTAATGCAAGTTGGTAAGAAATGGATGCACATTACTGCTGATGTTTTAGGCTTTTGAAATGTTTGTGTTATTCATGAGAATAACAATACAGCTATAAATATCAAAATGGTCCCAAAAAGTTCACCAAACTAAATGTTTTGCAGTAGATCTGATGAACATAGAAAAACAATCCCACATAGACTAGTGCAATAGTACTGACATATCGGAGGCATATCTGTAGTGGTGGTTTTATATATTATGAGAAATATTTCTATAGAAATAGAATCAGCTGTACTCAGTATACTACAGTTGATAAATGGCAAAATACCAGACTCCTATATAAAACCACCATCCATCCATCCGTCCATCCGTCCATCCATCAGGGGTGTGCAAAAAAATCAATTCACATTTGAATCACGATTGAAGCTCTACCGATTCAAAACCAATTTCCAAAATTCCAAAAATCGATTCATATTATTTAATTAAAAAACATATTTTTTTTATTTCATTTTTTTGTTGTTAATTGTATGTCTACTGCAATCACATGGGAAAAGTAACTACATTTACATACTGTGAATCGTTTTTTGAATCGAGAATCGTTTTTGAATTGAAAATCGATTTTTGAATCGAATCGTGACATTTTCTGAATCGTGCACCCCTACCATCATCATCCGTCCATCCATCCATTCATCCATCCATCCATCCATCCGTGCATCCATCCGTACATCCATCCATCCATCCATCAGTTATAACTGCTTAACCTTCCAAGTGTTTTGGGGGGCTGAAGCAGATCCCAGCTGACATTGGGCGACAGGTGGGGTATGCCTGAACAGGTCACCTGTCACATAGAGGGCCAACACACAGAGACAGATGTTTTTGTATTTGTGGGAGGACGCAAACTCTACACAGAAAGGCCCCAGAACCTTCTTGGTGTGAGTTGATAGTGCTAACCACTGCACCACCAGTTAGTTCCAATAGAGCTCAACAGTGACCCAACTTCTTGAACGGCTCTGTTTCTGGAAATGATTTTCACCAATGTCTCCATTGACGTTTCAGAAAATTCTTATATAAAGAGTTGAAAGCCTGCAACCAAGCCAACCAGCTACGAGATCAATCATGACCATAAAGCATTTCATTCGGCGCAAAAATCACATTTTAAAAACTGAAAAAAATGCAAAGGTACAAGACTGTGTACAGAAACGATCATAGACTTCAGTGGTAGCAGCTCTGTATAGCCGTTCGCGGGTGCAGTAAACATTTCATTGCATTGTGGGTACAGTGCAGTATTTCTCTATAGGATCCCGAATAATTTTTTTTAACAAGGTTGATTTCATATGGACTTGTAGCTTGTACAGGAGCAGAAATCCCATAATCTCATAGTCAGTCAACCTTGGATAATAATCAAAATCCTTATGGAAAAAATGTACAGAATTTTAACTGCCTGAACCACACTGTTGAGCTCTAATTCTACGAATGAATGAATTCATGAATGAAAGAATAAATGGATGATTGCCTTTATTGTTTTTGCGTGTTCACTTACAACAATTTTCCTGTCTCTCATAGAAAGAAAAACTGTTCCCATTCACATATTCACACATATTATTTATGGTTCCATGTTCATGAGTTAGTGGTGCACAGCATGAAGTACAGTCACTGGAGCAGCTCAAAGCATGTAGGACATGGAAACATGATTTTTGGTGCACAGCTGCTGCACAGCTGGAAATGATGTGGATTCTGAATCAGAATCAGTGTCACCTCTTTTCCTACTCACAGTGCTCTCTATGGGAAGACTATTTAGTGATGGGCAGAGCAGAAGGCAGCAGACCCACCACAGAAACATCACCCAATCTTGACCTTGATCGTGCACATAATTATAACATGCATTAAATTAGCTGTGGAAAGAATCATTTGCTTGGTTAGAGAACCTCTGCCCATTGAAGAAAACCAATCTGTTACGACAAAGAGCTAAACAGGGCCGCCCCAGGACAGTCTCTGACACTGAATATCCCACTCTGCACACATTAACAGTTTCCCTTTGGATGACAAACAATGATTCACCCAGGAAACAGGTGTTCGTGTCCCGGGACCCAAATCCCAAATCACAAACTTTACGTTTTTGTATTTGTTTTTTATGTCATACGAACCCTTTAACAGGGGAGATATAAATACCAATTTTTAGGCACATAGCCCCCCTGTGATAACAATACTGTCTGTCCTAAGCTGCTGCATTTAAGTCTCTACATCACTACCTCTATCGCTGCCACAAGAAAGTTTTAAAACACCAAACAAGCTCTGAACTGCCCGGGAGTTGGTGGAACTGAAGCTGCCTTCAAGTGTGGTCAGAAACGTCAAGATCTATAAACGATCTGACGGAAAACAGTAACTGTGAAATATAAAGTACCTGTGCTACATTGGGGGGTTTAAGAACACAAGAGGACATCACACAAATGGGCTGTTTCAGGGACACTCCCACCGCTGCACCACCCTGCGGGAATCGCCGGCGTTGGTCTAAACGTTCCCTTAAGAGGGCAGTGCCCTGCCTTCTAACCTTGTGTTAGGCCTGGTGGGCCACCAGGCCTAAGGCTGTGCTGGGCTTTAACAGGCTTTCACACCGGAAACTCGCTGCTTCCAGTCATTTCAGTGAGGGAAAGCGGCAGAAGGGTATGAAGCGGTTGCCGCCCACATGAACGTGTTCAGATTTTGCTCTGCCACACGGAGTTCACCGTGCTGTACTTTGCTTTGCTTCTTTGGACGTCACTCTTGCAGGTAGGCAGTTGCCGCGCGGCAGTGTGAAAGCAGAATCAGAATCCATCCGTGGTGAGAACCTCTTAAACACTCTTCTGCTCTGATAGATAGCCCCTTGGTGTGTACCCGATGCCGAATATCTTCTGAAACGAGGATTGTTAAAATAAAAGGTACTGCCATCATGTTTTAATAAAGCCTTTCCAGAACATTTATGTAACAAAGATTAAAGTTTGAAAAGGCCAAAACCCTTTACATTTAAAGCCAGAGAAAAGCCAGCAGTGTTCTTTATTCTGTCTGAAAAGGGCTTTCTTTTCTCATTTCAGACTAGTCATCTACTGTCGCTGGTTGAACTGACCCAAAAGGCCAGTCTCAAAAAAGAAAAGAAACTCAGCTCTGTACAATGAATAAGAGCTGAATCCTAATGGCTGATATGCATCACAGTAGGAAACAAACTGCTATTGAATTAACCTGACCTGAAGGACAAGAAGAAGCCTTTATTTCAATCTGTTATCAAAGCAAATGGAGTTCTACAGCTATGATTAATCACAGGATGAGGACAATTGTGCGTATGTAGAAGTTTGTGTGATGAGTTAACATAAAAGTTGTTGTTTTTTTTATTCCGACCTAAGCATTTATGTATGAGCTGTTATGTTTGTACACCTGCTACCTTGGCAATGGTACAAACACTGTACATCCCTTTCATCATTATTCATTTGCAATGTTGCACTTATCATTACTGAGTAACTTGCAATGTATTATACAAGAGAACTCGGCAGGGATGACAGTGAAGTTGCTGTGGGTGTATCTCTCGCTGCAGAGGTGGAAAGCTAAACTGAAGAGGTGTGTTTTGATTAGTGTTTTGAATGTGTCCAGGTGGTCCGTTTCAGGAAGGAGGTTTAACAAACTCTGAGTCTAACCCTGAACTCTGAGTTGATTTACCCTGAGATGGGAAACTCTGAGTTTTCAGTTCCAGAACAGCTGATTCGAGTTGGTTCAATCAACTCAGAGTAGGTTGACTCAGCTGGTTAAGCGCGTGCACCACCACGATAAAAAGGCAGCATGAATGGAGCCATGACACTACGACTCACCATGGTAACAACCACAAACAAACTGGTCGGCGGAAATAGTCATACAGCGAGTTTGAACATATTTTGTTAAAAAAAAGCAACACAATATGCTGCAAAATAGCGAGAATTGGTGCGGGAGATAATTGCTGCTTGAGTCAATGCGTAAGCTCTAATATAGTGTATTAATTTCATATTTAATCACAGGTAACCTATAATATTACTGGTGAAAACTGGAATGGTGATACACCTATCATTTCATTTAGGTGCAATCCTGCGGGCGAAAAAGTAAACTACTACTAATCCCATTCTGAGGTTGCAGCACCATCATTAACAGAATTATAATTTACAATAATTTATTTCTTTTGAATGTCTCTTACTGGTTTGTGTCCAGGGAACACTACAAAAACGTTTAAAACACGTTTCAGAGCGAGTCACACTCTTCTGACGGCTCTGCATACATGTGGCTTTACTAATGTGATCCACATCACCAATGTTGTAAAGAAAACTGCCGTTTGCAAAAAACGTAATGCGACACAAATAATCCGCTGGGATGTAGAGCATGTCCACGATGGGTGACGTGATATGAGGACGGATAAGGTTATGTAGGCTACATAACTGATGGACTGGGAAGAAAAACGAAGTAATACAGCTTCTTCATCAACGGGATCGTCGACAAAAGGAAATGTCACGTTCGGAACAAATAGGTTTTATAGTCTGCCTAACATGGTTAATAAACCAACACTGTTTTTTATTCATGCAGATAACAAACTGCACCTGATACAGAATTAATGAATGAATGAATGAATGAATGAATGAATGAATGAGGAAATGAAAGAGCGCTGTGTGAGAGGAAGGAGACAGAGAAACTTAAGGTTTATTGAAGAAAACCTGCTCCCGACCAGAGGCCTGTACTACGAAGCAAGATTTGGCGTTAACGAGGTAACTTCAGGTTCAACCCAGGGTTTTCTGTACCACGACGGTGGATCAGTTGTTACCGGGTTCAATCGCAGTGGTAACTTATGCTGAACACCTAACCTGGTCGGGAGCAGGTTATGTTGGAGATTAGAGATCAACCGGTATAAAAGCACCGCCTAACCAACCAGTCAATACTCGATTGATAACGGCATCACCGTTCTTAGAAGATCAGGTGGAGCTCGGTGCGCGGAGAGAGAGAGGGGTGCATTTAGAGACCGACAACCCCGTTAACATTCCCTGATTGGTATTTTTATGAAAGATATAGATTTTCAGTGGAGGGAATTACATATAGGCTATTTGTCGGCTTGTTGAGCAGTGTGTTGCCAATGCGTTCATCGGTTTGAATTATGTTTTTATATATTTTTTATTTGCTCTCATGATCGCTTAACACTGCCAGGGTTGCAACTGAAATAATAGGTATCTACAGTGTTTTTTTTTTGCCAGCTTTCCTTCCTGTTTTAGGAAGCAGCGACTGTACTGCGTTTTGCCTGTAAAACCGTGTCTGTGTTCTTCATATTTATGTAGAATTATAAGCTCTGGTATATGTTTGTGATTGGTCATGCTGTGCAAACACCGCCTCTTTTATGTGAACGCGTCTCTGGATTGGGAAACTCTGGGTTGAATGAACTAGTTGTGAACCGACGTCGTGACACAGCTTATGCGGGACCGCGGTTGATAAGGTTAGTGAAGCCGGGTAACTGAAATCAATCCAGGACATGTTGATCTGGATTCGTAGTACAGGCCTCTGGTTAGGTTCACAGACTCAGTTACCATAGTAACTGAAACAGAAAACTCAGAGTTTCTCTCATCTCAGGGTTAACAAACTCAGAGTTTTCACTAAACCTGTTTTCTGAAACAGACCCCAGTACAGTCATGGATGTGTATGGGTAGGGAGTTGCAGAGGGAGGGGGCTTCAACTTTTAAGCATTTTTAATGGTGGTCCTCAATCTTTTTCTGCATTACTCCAAAAGACACATCGCCTCCTTACGATAAAATAGCTGCCTGCTAGCCCAGAAGGTCTATCAAAATGATAGAATGAGTAAATGTAAATGTGCAGCTCCATTTCCCATAACAATAGCTACTGCAGCTATCAGAGGTCGGCTCAATTTGTCCCTGTCAAACCGAGGCACAGGGAGAGGCCCAGACTAATATATTCAGTCAGGGAAATAGAATAAGGGTGGTTGTCCAATCCACGTGTGTGTGTGTGTGTGTGTGTGTGTGTGTGTGTGTGTGTGTACTAGAAAGCTTGGACCACTTTATCTGCCGGGCTAAATAACATAAACATAACATGAGCATTTGGGCAAACGGGGAATAAATGCCTGCTGCAGTGATGGCTTGGCAATGGAAGATCGGGGCAGCTAGTATACATACGTGCATGGGAGCGTGCGTGACATATATCAAATGCCAAGCCTATGAAATATCCTCCGTGATATGATGCAGCCCGGGTTTGTATTCGACCTGCAGCCCCTAGCTGTGTGTCTATCTACTTTCACTATCTAATAAAATAAAAAAAACCAAAAATATCTTTAAAAAAAAAACAGCAGTCATCAGTACTCTGGCTTCTGACTGGTGGTGTCTTAGCCCTTGTGTTGTCTTTGGGTCACATTGAACCCATATATCAGAAATATGGGTTTCTTTTTAACTATGCCTAATTTTGATAGCCCAAAAATAACACGGATGATTTCACACAACGCGCTTCGCAAGTACAACAAAAGATCGGATCTCTACTTCCATCGAATTTTGAGTGTTTTATTACATTTTTTTAGCATTTTTAAAGAAAAAATTAAAATAGCGACCCCTCTGTGATTATCCTTCCTTTAATATTATTCTAAATAATTGATCATTTCTGCTTTTTTTATCTCAAGAATTAGGTATAATTTCCTATAAATGAGGTATTTTGACCATGAATTCCAAAAATAATTGTAAAACTGGTAATAAGTCGGTGTTACTGGTGTTTATACATGGTATTAAAAAGAAGCTTTAAACGTAAAAAAAAAAAAAAGGGCCAAGAACATAGAAATAAGCACCAAAAGTGCAACAAAAAGTGCTGATTTTTCGAGTTTTGACCCGGGAAGATGATGCATGGTTGGATGGAAGACAACACAAGGGTTAAAAGCTTCATCTCATGTTTTGGTAAAACAGCGCCCCCGCCCGCACATTAGTTCAGACAGATAATGGTGCACAGCCGAAGGATTTTAAAACAAAAAAGAGCAGTGAATACAAATGAAAATAATATTGGATTGGATAATAGGGGATTATCTGTAAGCCGAATAACAGGATATGCTTTGACAGATTCTAGAAAAGATGGTGAATCTATTTTGTTCAGTACATCGGGTCAGTAATTAGAGCTACGTTGTTATTTCCTTGTTCGTTTTTTTTTAACAGAGTTCCTCTGATACAGACAGCTGCTCAGAGCAGGACTGTGCAGCTGGCGAGTTTCATCACCTGATTTAATCTTCTTTTTAACATAATTTGTTGACTCCATCAGTTTATTTTTATTTTTGACCGCCCGCTCCCACGCAGCAGAGAGCAGAAGGTGATGGACGTGTCAGGCTTTATCTTGGAAACGTACTTCCGTTGATCCGGACTAGTCCGCAGAGCCACGAAGCCCCACCTACTGCACAGAGCTTTTCCTTTGTTTATTCACAGTTCATTGAATATCGCATGTCCAAATGGCACAAAATTTGTAAGAGCGTGCCATTTGTAAGTAAATAAATAAAATATATATATATATATATATATATACACACACACACACACAAACAAGTTTCCTTTTTTAGCTTACATACATAAAATATACAAATCAAAACACAACAGCCCCCCACAGTCAGTAATAAGGATTAAATACAAAAATACAGACACATATTACAATGCAAAACATTACAATAGGTACACCCGCCATGTGAGAAGCAGATCTGATAAACGGTACTCGTGATGTGCGACAGACAGACAGACAGACAGACAGATTCCTTGCTTTACAGTTAGATAACTGTTATGGCTTGGCCACACAGGTTAAAACAGCCAGCAGTGGTATGGTACACAATTTCACCCCATGCTGTTTAGTACACATATTAATTTATTGTGCAGTCAGCCACAACCCAAACAATTAAGGCATCAAAACAAACACATTACACTGTTTGGTTAATTCATAATGCACGTTTATTTCCTTTAGCTTTATATGGTTTAAAGGGAGTGCACACTTTTCTACATTGTAAGGTTTTCTGTTATATTAATCATGATTTTCTGTCTTTGTTACCATGGTAAGGTACTTCCGGTGCAGAAAAGGCGTGGCCAAGCGTGAAGGACTGTTATATACTATGGCCTGCCAATTGGGCCGTACCATTAACTACCATGCTGGAGGGGGGATTTAGGTTTAGGTTGGGTTTATTTGTATTAGTTGCAATTACGTCCATTTTGGTTTTCCCCGTGTGTGTAATTTGGTTTTGCCAAGTTGGTATATATTCAAAGAGTTCAGTTTGTTGAGTTCATATCTTGTTTTGTTGTTGCTATTTTAGGTTAACTTATATTGTGTTGACCTCTTTTATAGGCATATATATTAAGTTCTTGGTTTATATTGTTTTTTGGGGTAAATAAAAACCCACTTTTCAACAAAAGCTCCTGTTTTCCTCATTGCTTTACTGCTTGGTCTCTGACAATAACCATAATCTTTCCTTTACTGGACTTTCACCATACCCTACTACCTGCCATGTGCAGATATTGTAGAAAGCAATTCTTTAAACGCTGCCATTGGACTTAAAGCAGGTTATTATGGACAATCCTTTGTGGCAACAGGGTTGCACTGCATTCATGCTGAACCAACCAAACTCCGTGCCCCTTGGATCTCAGTCATTCCAGTTAATGGCCAATTCATTAAGACGTAGCTTGTAATGTTGAAAATGATTGAGAAACCGCCCCAAGTGTACAGTTGTAACAAGCTGCATAAAACCATTTATTCCAGCCAATCAAGTTAAAAGTAGACCAAATACCCAATCTGGCAATCGTGGTAGGCTGAAGCTAATGATGATGAAATTGAAATTCACTGAATGAAACCCATGCTGCCTTAACATTCTGTCTTTGTTGAAGTTTCACAATCAAAACGTCTGTCTATCTTCACCACGTGATGCAGTGTGTAGATGCACTGATGTAATTAGGGAAACTATCCTACTGTGAGGAAGCAGCACATATGAGAAACTGTTCCTTCCATCTACCACCAAACTACCCCAGGGCAGTGGCTCATTTTCAAACCGTGTCATGGCGGTGGGGATTAACATAAAGCTGCTCTGGAACAGCCGTAGCCCCCCACAGTTCCTAACAGCTGAGAGTTGTGTACTGTGGAAATGTGGGCTGGATCTCAGCTTGATCTCGGAAAATGTCTTTGTGGCCTCTGTATCCCATTCAGTGGGAGACGTGTGAAAGGGCCAAAAGACCTTGTTTTTCTTTTGCGAAAAAAAACAAAGTTCTTTATGTATTTTAAAGTTTCTTAAAGCCCTACCTGGCAGAGCACATGCACACTAGTAACAAGGCTGAGTCCTTGCTGCAGGTTCGATTCTGGCCTCGGCCTTTGCTGCATGTTCTCTCTCTTTCCTGTCCAAGCTACCACAATCCAATAAAGCAGAATTGCCTATATATAGTATATACACACACACACACACACACACACACACACACACACACACACACACACACCTGCTTTGATAGATAGATAGAGTACATAAACATTGCTGAATAGGTTGGCAAGTTTGTTATATTGGTACAATACCTTACCGTTTTTGCTTTATTGTCCTGAAAGATAACCTCTTCATGTCCTCAGGTTATCCCACCTTGCTGACTCATCTCTTCATTCCCAATTTATTCATTGCATTAATCCACTGATTTTCCTAAACAGCGCAGTCATCCAACCTTAATCCTGGGGTGAGTCCATTAGGTTATTACAGCAACTTGCTTACAGTAACTGTCCAGGACAATTGTGCTCACTAAGGCTGTCATCACTCTTACCTAAATTGTTGTTTTCCACTCATATCCGCACACAAAGCGTAGACACACACACACACACACAAACATAAGAGTGAAGTCCATTAGGATATTGCACGAACAAATCAAGATAGGGGCTAAAAGGTTGGATAGTGACAGATAAGGTAAGTGCTAAAATATTAAGCTTTCTTAATATTTATATTAAGTCCTGAGTGCTGTCATCTCCTCCTTACGCCATGATTCCAACGTCAAGAAACGCACTCTAGGCTCCGCAGCGGCAACTTCAGGAGACTCGGATAAAGCTGAGAACACGCGGTTTCCACACCGTGGTAATCCACCGTGATAATGACATTTTAAATGAAAACCGTAATTGTTAAACATTTTTACAGTGGTTTACCGTAATCGTTACATCCCTAGATTGAATCGTCGAATAGTCGACTGTTCGGGGTCACCTGTACAATGAACTGTAGGCTATCAAAAATGTGATCTGCTATAGTAAAAATGGTACGTATTACAACTTTAGCGCTGTAAATGGAAAAAAAATAAAAAGAACTTTCTGGGGTCATTAGCTGATCAGGATTTTAAAAAGACAAAGAGAGGAAGCGAGAGAGGTTTTAATACAAAAACTAAATAAGACAACAAAGCATTACTGGAAAAAATATTGTTTGTTGCATTATCACACACTCCATGGCTTCTCCATTCTGGGCTTGATTTGTTAAAAGAAAGTTCATGTCCCTCTGTAGCCACACAGCAGATGTGTAAACAGAAGTTTAAAAATTAAAAACGAGGCAGAGACGTGGAGCGGAGCAAGAAGAAACAGACAGAGTGGGGGCGAAGAGGTAATCACAAACACTTGGATAAGCAAACACGCAGTTTGTCCAATTGAAATCCATCAGTGCAATGCATGCACCCACAGTGAAAATAACGTTTATTCAAGCAATACGTTTTGCAAACGCCATTTTTATTTCACTACTGTGCTTTTCAAGTGCCTGAAAATGACTTTATCCTGCATGTCAGGCGGACTTAGATTATATCTGGCAAGAGGAAGCGTTGTATTGCCATCTGGTGTGAGGAAAAGCAGCACTGAGGTCTTTACTCACCATCATTTCAAAGACCTCCTCAGTAGGCCATGCAGTGCAGAAACAAGGACACTCCGCATACAGACAGGAAATCATAGCATACATTTTGACATTGTGTTACAGAGGGCGTGCTACTCTTCACCCTCTTCATCCCCCGTTTCCTCGTCTCTGATATCTGCTCACTGTATATGCAAGCTGATGTTTACATGTCTCAGGGAAGCCAATTAAAAGCTAGCCTGTGGCTAGGCTGCAGACGATAAAAGTGCATAACCAGGCACATCCATAACATATTCATCCGCGCTCATCATGTACTTCACCTGTGGAAGTCATGTCCTGACAAAACGTCGCAGGGCCTTGCATGCAAACTTAATGAGGCAACAAAAATCCTGTAATATAGCGGCAATTCTATGCAAATGACGGCTCTCTTTTCTTTATGAAGCCCATTGAGATGACACACTGTGATTCAAGGCTCTAGCTCGCTAACATAAACTTGAATTAGCAGCAGCCGTGAGCTAGGGTTTAGCAGAAGGCTAAACTACCGCTTTAAGCTTACACCCCTAATGGGTAAATTTGCCACACTATAAAAAGCTGGGGATTTTAACTGTTACTTTTCTTAAGTGATAGATTGCAGCCACTGCAAAGCCTAATGTCTAGTTTCTCGGTTTCTCTGTCATCAAGCGATTCTGCTCCCCTGCTGTTCTCTAATTACACAGCGCGTGTGTGTGTGTGTGTGCGTGCGTGCGTGCTTGCATGTGTGCATGAGCTGCTCTCTGTCGCTCTCTGTTTAGACACAGTATGGATATGAAAGTTATCATCCGTTAAATCATATTTTAGTCAGTACATTTTTTGGAAGGATGAATGAATTTAAAAATTGAAAATAAAAAAACTAAAAAAAACTATTAAATGCACTGTTTTTGGTTCACTTCCTATATTTGGGGCCGATCACATTCTCACCTAAAGTAAACTCTAGTGCACTCGAAAGGAAACCAAGACCCAGGGTTCGGTTGAAACGGACCAAACAGCTCAGGTGTGAAAGCACCGTAGGTAAGATGAAGTAGTATTGGGGATATTATTATACCCCTATTACGCCCTGCTGTGCCCTATTACGCTGTGCAACGCCTTGCTACACCCCACCCTGAACTGCTACAACTATTACTTTCAATTCAATTAAATTGTATTTATAGTATCAAATCATAACAAGAGTTATCTCGAGACACTTTACAGATAGAGTAGGTCTAGACCACACTCTATAACATACAAAGCCCCAACAATTCTAGTAAAATCCCCAAGAGCAAGCATTTAGTTGCGAGGAAAAACTCCCTTTTAGGAAGAAACCTCAGACAGACCCAGGTTTTTGGTAGGCGGTGTCTGACGGTGCCGGTTGGGGGTGTGATGAACAGTGGCAATAACAGTCACAATAAAGATAATGGAACAGTGATTAGAAATAGTAGTTGTAGTAGTTCATGGCATAGCAGGGCGTTACAGGACGTAGCAGAGCATAGCAGGGCGTAGCAGGACATAGGGCACCACAGAGTGTAGCGGGGTGGAACAGGGCATAGCAGGGCGTGCATCAGGACCACGGCGACGGCTGCAACCATTCTAGTCATATAGTTCCACTATCTTTATTGTTACTATAATTGCCACTGTTCATCACTCCAACTGATATGTCTGTGTCCAAACTGGCAGTGACAGATGCCGCCCACAAAGAGCCTGGGTCTGTCCAAGGTTTCTGCCTAAAAGGACGTTTTTCCTCACCACTGTTGCACCAAATTCTTGCTTTTGGGGGGGCGGGGGGGTTGTTGGGTCTTTGTAAATTATAGTGTGGTCTAGTCCTTCTATCTGTAAAGTGTCTTGAGATAACTCTTGTTATGATTTGATACTATAAATCAAATTGAATATTATATCGGATCACAATCCCATTTTCTTTTTTTTAGGTTTAAGCAGCCTGCATTTTGACTTTCAGAACCGGCCTTTTCTGCCTCATGACTCCAATTTTGAAAGATTTCTAAAAAGAACAGTTGAATTATTTCTTTCAAAAAAAATAAGACTCCCGGTATATCTTCTGGTCTGTTATGGGATACTGCGAAAACTTACATCTGAGGTCTAACTATATCATGTACATCCGGACATAAAGACAACACTAGAAGTAGCAAATAAATCTAGAGCTATAATTTGATACTTCATATATACTACAAATATTACTCTTCCTCATCTGGTGGAATTAGAAATGACACAATCAAAACCTTAGAGAGCTTACTAACAAAGAAAGCTGAAAAATCAGTTTTTTTGTGAGGCAAAGGATGTATGAATTGGTTATCAAACCTCATCACTATTTGGCTAATCTTTTTCCAAACAAAGCAGAATATTTCATGCATTAGAGATTCCAATGAGACAACCCATTATTTGAAATACTACAATCCTCATTTGAGGCTGGGGCCCTCCCCCATCTATAATGGAGGTGAATATTTCCTAAAAAGGGTAACCTGCCCAAAGAATGTTCTTCATACAGGCCTTTATCTGTTTTAAATTCATATTTGAAACTTATGATGGGAAGGGAGTGGAGAAAAACTTCACTTACTGATCCCTTCAACCCACAAAACCAGAAAAAAACGTCTGAAAATCAGCCATCAATAGGTCAAGCATTCCATATGAACTGATTATCACGCGGCAGACAATGGACCCACAAATGCACGACTCAAGTGAGAAAAGTTCAAAGGTCTTATTAGCACGCTAATAAAACTTACAGGCAACAGTGTTCAGAAAAAAACAACAGGCAAAGGGTAATCCAAAAAGCGAGCCAAAGAGAGTCAAAAATCCAAAGGAAACAGGAACTCCGAAAAACAGGAACAAGGGGGAAAACCGCTCGAAGGCTGCACACGAGGAAAACAGACGATCTCACGCCAGAGCAAAGGAAAGACTGAACTTAAATACACAAGACAGGGGAGACAAGGAGACACAGGTGCAACGCATAGGGGCGGGGACAGGTAATCGCACAGGCGGGAAAGCAGAAGACAGGAAGTAAAACAAGACATAACACAGGAGAGCAGAGAGACTACAAAATAAAACAGGAAAAAACAGAAAACCCACAATCGTGACATTGATTTTTTAACATATATTTTCATTTTTATGTTATGAATCTATAAGTCTGACTCTTTAAAACATGAATCTATTGTGATCTATGTATCTATTGAGATAGATAGAGATATATATATATATAATTTACTGTTTATATTTAATATTGAACACTTTGGGGTTCCATATCTAAGCAGTCGTGCCACATGAGCAGTAAATTACTGTGACCTCAGGTATGCACATGTGCACAAACACACAAATACATTTAGTTTCTGTGTTTCTTGTGAAGAAACCTACTTTAATACTAGTTCCCTCGGTGGTGCCTGGCCATCTTTATTCATATCCTCTTCTCTTTTCTTTTTGCACTGGGACACTTTCTGCTGCTTATGCCAGTGACACCAGTGGCATTTTTCATTTTGCGAAGCAAGTCTTCACCGTCATCAGTGCTGAAGAAGACAGTTGTAACGTCAGTGTTTAAATCAAGGGTTGAACTTTCTCGTGGGGTGAAAAGGCAGGAACGTACAAGTGGTCTGTTTTATATTGTGGGCATATCCTGTCGCTAAATATTGTTGTTTTCAAGTGATCCAGGTGTTAGCGTCTATCATACTAGCTATGTTTCCATCCACTGTTCAATGAATTATCTGAAATCGCTGAAAACATTCATGTGAACAAAGCCGGTGAAAGTGCGTTTCCATTTGGTGGCTTTAAAGCGAATAAAAACCTGTGTGTAGTGACGTCACATGCTGTTTTGCGGTCAGATTGGTATATGGAATAGATCTGAGACATTTTAAAGTGTTTATAGTCATTTTCGCACTGAATCACACAACATTCAAGCTTACATTTGCGAACAACGTTTTCTCACCAAAATGGTTCGTGCCGTCTACCTACAAATGATTCAAAGTTGTAATAGTGCTTATGTGCCAGCTGATAGCGACAGTTCAAGCTATAATAAGACAACAATGACGCTATCAAAACATCTCTATGATGATGCAGGTTGATGCACGTAAAAGCCAGACGCCGGACAACGGTTTTTGCCATGTAAAATAGCCGTTATATTTCGCTCGTACGTTAAATTTAAAAAGTCTCGTCTCCTCGTCGGGCCACTTATATCTGTCTTTGTTGACACCTGCAATGTCTGCAAAGAAAGTGGAAATACGTGGCGGAAATACATAACACTTCTTTGTTTTATGGCGGGTTGCAACCATAAAATGACCTAAAACGTAATCACAATTCATTATTTATTCGAGGGGCGGGGGTGTTCCAGGGGGCAAAAAGGGGAACCATTTTTTTTCACTGTAATTCCATACCACAATGACAGAATGTATGAGTATTTTTGGTCATGGGTTTCATACACTTCCTGTAATAAAACATCTAAAAGCAAAAATCCTATCAGATAGGGGGACCGTGGGACCAAATTAGACCACATATGGTCTAATTTGTGTCAGTTCAGTGGTCCTTGACATGAAAAGGTTTGGGAACTACTGGTCCATCAGCTGAGACTAATTAACCAGGTTAGGTGCTTTGGGAAAAAAATATTTAAACTGCCTTTCTGATTGCGTGAAATGCAAATTAGAAGTGTGAAGTGAGTCCTGACAAGTGCTCATCATCATTTTAACTTTCAATATTACTTAAAGTGATCATATTATGCTTTTTGGCTTTTCCCCTTTCCTTTATTGTGTTATACAGTATATCTTTTTGTGCACGTTATAGGTTTACAAAGTGAAAAAGCCCAAAGTCCACCCCAAAGGGACTTACCATCTTCCAGAGAAAATACTGTTCACAAACTGCTCCAAACAGCTCTATTGTAGTCCAGCCTTTACTTCCCTGACTAACATGCGGCACTTTGTAACACACGTTATAATGCTCACCTAGCTGCTAGCGTGGCACTCATTCATGCTCTGCAACTGACAAGCTAGCAGTACTTACTGCGCATGTGCGACACCCAACAGAGATGGAACAGAAGTGAGATGTCTCACTCTGCAGCTAAAACAGAGAGCTCAACACACAGGGTGAAAAGAGGAGCTGCAGCAATGTGCAGTACAACAAATATATGGTGTTTTCTGAAAATTAAACCACATAAACCTATTCTGGTACAACCTCTAAATATAATTATGAACCTGAAAGTTAGCATAATATGAGCACTTTAAGGTTTTTTTTCCCCCAGCCATTGTGATTGTGTCACCTCCCTGCCGTGCTATTACTCAGTGACGTGAGAACTGAGCAGTCAGACAACTGTGGTTATGATTTATGCTAAGTAGGGATATTAGTCTTCTAAGCTAAGTAGAATACAAAAGTACAATACATATGAAACTGACAGCATTTGCAAATCAGAGCTTAGAGACTCAGTATA
Source organism: Sander vitreus (assembly GCF_031162955.1). Classification (NCBI taxonomy): domain Eukaryota; kingdom Metazoa; phylum Chordata; class Actinopteri; order Perciformes; family Percidae; genus Sander; species Sander vitreus. The sequence continues at coordinate 24,530,276 of NC_135875.1, read as the reverse complement.
TGTATAACACTATGCATAGAGAAATATAAATGGTTACCCAGCCTATTAAAACACTACAACCTTAGGAACCACAACAGTAAAGGTGCAGGCTGCAAAACAAACTTTACATGCACGTAATCTCCTGGTTTTTACCCTTATTCCGAAAATGACGATATTCCGACTAAGCAGTCTACATGGCTAATGAAAGTGGAAATTCCACTAATATTCCTGTTTACATGCAGCCGTGCAAAACAGGATTTTTTTCTTAGTTTTCCACAGGTGGCAGACTTGTTGGAGTGTGTGAACACAGCCTCCTTTTTTCATTCCTTCAACCAGCTTCTTGAAAAGGTCAGCTCATATCCAAAAACCTGTTGGTATCCAAGTATATGATAATGGTTATAGCTAGATGTGTTTGTGTGTTGGCCATGCATCTCTACCGTAGCCTTGCAAACAGTTGGCTGGTTGATTTGTGCACAGTAACCATAGCAACGCACATAGCTGACCGTCAGCTGTAAACAGAGAAAAGCCGTAAACTGTTACAAACTGCAGTAAAAACCCTGATTGAGACGCATATTCTGAATGCGCTGTATCCACAGGATGCCTCTAAAACCAGAATAATACCGACATCTTACACGTCTCAATCGGAAAATGCTAAATTTCGGAAAAAGTCTTATTCGCAATATCTAAACGGAATATGCTGTTTACATGACCTGTATCAAATTCAGAATATTGTCATAGTAAACATAGTCATTGCGCTTAAAGACACTGAAAGCTCTGTAGAAATTCATTGTGGCTTTGGGCCTCTGTGGGTTGAGGGACCACTTTCACATTACATGTAGTCATTCATTTGACCCTTTATTCATTTAAAAATTGCTTAGACCTTTTTTGGATCAGATTCAGCCCCCCTTGTCACCCCAATCATTTTTACACAGCCCTTCCTTGTTTCATGCTGGTCTACAAGCTACACTCCCATGAAGGAGGTGCAGTGATGCAATGTACATTCTTTCATTGAATGTCTAAGGGCTCCGGGGGCCAGAGTTCGCTTTTTTTTTTTTTTTTTTTTAAACCTTTCGCAGAGTGAAGAACCTTGTATTGCACAAACAGACTTATTTCTGCTACTCTGAAGGTATTCTCCCAAAATAGAGTCAACGAGAGAAAGAGACTGAAAATGGATGTGGGGACAGAGAGAGAGAGTGTGTGTGTGTGTGTGTGTGGGTGTGTGTGTGTGTGTGTGTGTCAGAAAATGTGTTAATGTGTGTGCTTAGGTACACTATTTGCACATGTGGGGATGGGGTTCGTCCGCCCCTAGAATAACAGCAAGCAGAAGTAGTAGGACAGGGCCAGACAACTCACAAAGCCACTGAAATATGCAGGCGGAAAGACGTAGAGGCAGAGAAGAGCACCTTTACCTGCTTTCATTTTCTTCCTGTTGTCTGTGGGGACCAGAGGCTGAGATGAACACAGGAAATAGAGGGGGTAAGAGAAGGTAGAGGGTGTAGAGTCAGGTCCCTGGATGGATGGAGGTATGGTGGCTGAGAATAGACAGGAGGTGGTTCAGGCTGCCCAGGGTCACCAGTCAGACGGGGGGGGGGGGGATATGATTGCTAGGGGTGTCCTCGACTAAGACTTTTCATAGTCGAATCAGAATTGTGAAGCCTTACTTATCGTTGACTGATCATTGGGTCATGTGGGTGGGGGCGACCGTCGGTCATGGATCATGGAAAGTGAAACTTGAAATCTGTCATGGGGGCGGTTGGATTTATTTAGGGACTTTAAAAAGATTAAACGCTTCAAAGATGCACGATGAGACGAAACCGATTTAGAACGTTGCAGCAGTCAGAACCAGCCCGGAGGCTCAACAAGCGCCCGCGAGCACAGTAGACGGTGGAGCGAGCTAGACAGCAACTGAAGAGAGGAGTGCCTAGGACAACGCCGTGACTCAGAGAAATAAGACGTTTTTCGCCGTTTGATCACTAGAAATGCAGCTGTAGCAAGCATCTCACTATCACTAATGTTATCCACGTTCATATTTAGACGAAACAAATGATCGAGCTACAAATAAAGCCTGAAAGTCGGAGGTTAGGACAGAAGTGCAAAGAGTCGTTGTGCTATGCAGATGATACACCGTCTCGTAGCATTAGTGTGAACTGGCAGCTTTCAGAACGTTGCTTACCGCCGCGCTGCAAGTTTACACTCGTGTCATCCAGAACCTTTGGTCTGAACTCGACTCTACGGCGCTGCAAAGAGTCGACTGTGAGACTGGCAGTCGAATCAGGCTCTTTTGATCGAAGCATGGAATATTCGGGGGTCACCCCTACTGATTACCCAGGGCCTTCATGGGGGGGGCTACCGTCACAAGTTTCAGAGAATAGCAGGACCCAAATGCAGAGACAGCCAGGCAGTGGTGAGCTTGAGGATTTGATAACAATCAAAAGCTATACAACCAAAGGAGTCCTCTAGACAGTAGGCAAAAATAATTCCAAAAAGTTGAGGAAGCCAAAAGAACAGGAATACTGAAAAATTGGACCGCAGAGACACCGGGATAGTCTCCACACACACAAACACTCAAAACAATACAATGACCTGACAACACAGAGACTAAATACACAAGGTAACGAGGTGAAACAAGGGACAGGTGACACGAGGGCTCAGGAACAGGTGAAACACATCAGGGTGGGGCAGACAATCACAAAGGCGGGAAAACACAAGGCAGGAAGTAAAACAAGATATGACAAGGGAGAAAAACAGACTACAAAATAAAACAGGAAACAGAAACATACACAATCATGACAGCTACAACCCTTACGAAAGTAGCACAGGTTGCCTCTGTACCTCTCTTACCGTTTCCATATCGCTCTCTGATTTTTACTTTCTGCCAGGGGTCAAGCAAACTTTGGAGATATTTAGAAAACTAAAATGTGAACTTGGCATGTTTCTTTAATTTCTGTGGAAGTGAAAAAAAGCTCCTGAATCTCAGAATCTCCACTCGTCATCTCAGCTATTCTGTATTTCATGCTGCCTAAAAAAAGGATATGCTACCAAATGCATTACACATGGACTTGGCTGGTAGCTGGAGAGGTTCACCTCCTGGCCCATGAGCAAGGCACTGAACCCCCAACTGCTCGGAGCGCCTGACTATGGCAGCCCCATTACTCCGTCTCTACATCTCTTCACAACAATAATGGATTTCTATAGGTCCTGTGTGTGTGTGTGTGTGTGTGTGTGTGTGTGTGTGTGTGTGTGTGTGTGTGTGTAACAAGGGAGTGAAAAAGGTGGATTAATGAACTAGATCTTCTTCTGTTTGTTCATCTATTACAAATATATCATTGCTAATTTAATTGGTGATGGAAATTCCTCTTTTCGGCCAGATGTCCATCACCTTCCTCTGTCTTTGTGTTGGCGTTCTAAACTCTGGTGGATTTCTGAGGACTACGGTTAACTGCTCCTCAGATCTCTGCAGGGTAAATCCAGACAGCTAGCTAGACTATCTGTCCAATCTGAGTTTTCTGTTTTTCTCCCATCCCAGAATGCAGTGTGGACTAGCCAGACCCTCCTCCACAGCGCTGTGGAGATAGAGCTGGAAATGCAAGACTAATAGCGGCACAACAGCTCTTTTTTGCCCCGGGACCCCCCACCCCCCAGCACTTTACCATCCATGGTGACTGTTGGTGTTTCCTTCTTCTTTTGACTTTGTTGTAGCAATGCCACCATGTTGCTGGATCAGTGAGGACAATGTTATCGCAACCAAAAAAAAAAAGAAATCTACAGAAATAAGACCTGAGTTGTAAAACCAGAATTATGCTGTTATGTGATGTGCTAGTAACAGTCACGGTGTAATATCACAAACTGTCGTTTAAGGAGGAAACAAAAACATTGTTCCAATGAAAACCAGCCACTCAGCTTCAATGAGCTGCAGCTCCGTACAGTCTTTATTAAAGTAGCAGCTAAATGCTGCCTGTTCTTCCATCCCCGGCATGTTGGGAAGCACTTCACTGTTCCGACACGCAACACTGAATTTAAGACACAAAATTAATTTCCAAATAGCAAGATTGTGAGATAATCAGCTTAGCGTATCCCCAGACATCCAGTCTGCCTCAGCACTGTAATATTGGATTTGTCGTCTCAGAACTGATAAATAAAAGAGGCTGTGCTGACACTGTGAATTTGAGTCTTCTTGTCAAGTATTACCGAGTTTCTTAGAGGCAGGCCTTTCAGCCCATTTCTATATTCATAGAGCTGTCTAGTCCTCTGTTGCCCTTTTCTTATCCTCCGTATATGTACTGTCTGTGCGCATCCATTTATCTGCAGTGCATGATGCTCGGTGCAGAAAAAAGAACTGAATTGAGCATTGAGACTGTGCCCTATTTGTTATTTTTTAACGTCATGCGAGTTCAGTGAAAACTCTATTAGCTCACAGAGTTTGATGCGCTTTTGTGTCGGTGGGAGTTGAGATTTTTTTTTCTTTAATATATATATGTATATATATAGGCTAAAGTGAGCCAGACACATAGCAGCCAGAACTGAATAACTGGCTCTGGAACTTGTAATGTGCAAAATGCAACACGCATTAAAAAGGTTCACACAGCCTTTGTTTGTCTGTCTCACTGGGGACTTAGCTCTTTGGCTCTGGTTACTGTTTGTGCAGGTAAAATGCATGCTCTTGTGGGAGTTGTTGGGTCTCTGAGTTTTTTTTGTGATTGTTGCGGGCAAAAATCCTTTATTATGCGGCACGTTTTCTTAAAAAATGCGATGGAATATGCGGGATATTTGTGCAATTTTATGCGATGAAATTGCGGGAACTTGCAAAAACTGCGGTTTCATCGTGGCTTCATCGTGAGGTTTGCAGCTTTTCGATGACGTTCACGTCGCGTAATTACGTCACTTCGTAACGTTCCCATGGCAACAGGGTAAAATGGCTGCTCTTGTGTGAAGTAAACGCAACATTTTTCAACTTTCTGCTAAGATATATGGGACTTTTTTGCAACGAAAATGCGGGGATTATGAAATCACGCAAGCCCCGCATATTTAGTGCGTAAATCAGCAATTTATGCGGCATTGAATTATGCGATCGCATAATCACGTTTTTCTGGAGGGACTGGTAAATGATAGAGTGTGGTCTAGACCTACTCTGTAATCTGTAAAGTGTCTTGAGATAACTTCTGTTATGATTTAACACTATAAATAAAATGGAGTATTTTTTTTAAGCGGAGAAAAAAAGAGTCGGCTGAGGTGACACACGGATAAAAAGGTTGTCATGGGTGCAGAGTGTGTCAGGGCTGTCATTTTTCAAAAAGCGTTGTCAGAGAGTGTCTTACCCTTCAGTATAGTCTCAGTTCTTTTCTGTGTGGTGTCATAAAACTGCACTGTGTGTCTTGAGATGTTGATGCAAATTTTATATCATGGCTCCAGTTTTGTCATTGTCCTAAAAAAAACTCTTGAAACAACCCCAATTGTTTGCATGTACTGCATATAAATCTGGCTTTCAGTAATGGCCTTTTTACAAGCTTCTGGCGAGGGTCCTGAGGATGAGGGTGGTGAAAAGTAGACAAGATGAGGTTGGACAGGTGACATTGCTTTGGTTTTAGCTAGCAGGCGAGTCCTCAGATCGGGTGTAGTTGTACAGTAAGACAGCTGCTTTTTACAAAGTTGGCCAACAGCCCCATATTAGTCGGTCATTTTTGCTATGTTCGACTGGTGAAGCACCAAACACTATACTTCCACGCACTATCCAATCTGCACTACTTTGTGTCCTCCTCCATTGTGTCCTCCTCCATTTTTATTCATTAGCTTAGGCCATATTTACGGTGGCCTACATGTTCAACAGAAATGCAAGGGCTACAACACAAACACAAATGCAACAACGGAAATGCAAAAACAACAGACAACAGAAATGAGTCAGTCACTTCCACTGTCTCGCTCATTTCCGTTGTTGCTTTTGCATTCGTGTTGTGGCTTTAGCATTTGTGTTGTAGCGTTTGCATTTCTGTTGAACCTGTCACAGCCCGGTCTGTGACCTCTGGTTTCCTGTTTCTTTCCCTGTCTGTCTTTCCCTAGGCCTGTACTACGAAGCAAGATTTGGCGTTAACGAGGTAACTTCAGGTTCAACCCAGGGTTTTCTGTACCACGACGGTGGATCACTTGTTACCGGGTTCAATCGCAGTGGTAACTTATGCTGAACACCTAACCGACCAGTCAATACTCGATTGATAACGGCGTCACCGTTTTTAGACGATCAGGTGGAGCTCGGTGCGCAGAGAGAGAGAGAGAGAGAGGGGTGCATTTAGAGACCGACAACCCCGTTAACATTCCCTGATTGGTATTTTTATGAAATAAATAGATTTTAATGGGAGGGAATTACATATAGGCTATCGGCTTGTTGAGCAGTGTGTTGCCAATGCGCACGCATCGGTTTGAATTATGTTTTTATATTTTTTATTTGCTCTCACGATCGCTTCCACTGCCAGGGTTGCAACTGAAATAATAGGCTAAAGCAACGACAGTTTATGGGAAGCACAAGTGTAATTATGGTCAGATCTTGTGCCTGACTGATGGGGAAGTGATATTGATAACCGTTGTGATTTACGTATAACAGTGTCGGCTATTTTTTTTGCCAGCTTTCCTTCTTGTTTTAGGAAGCAGCGACTGTACTGCGTTTTGCCTGTAAAACCGTGTCTGTGTTCTTCATATTTATGTAGAATTATAAGCTCTGGTATATGTTTGTGATTGGTCATGCTGTGCAAACACCGCCTCTTTTATGTGAACGCGTCTCTGGATTGGGAAACTCTGGGTTGAATGAACTAGTTGTTAACCACCGTCGTGACACAGCTTATGCGGGACCGCGGTTGATAAGGTTAGTGAAGCCGGGTAACTGAAATAAATCCAGGACATGTTGATCTGGATTCGTAGTACAGGCCTCCTGTGTCTCCACCCGTGTGTGTGTGTGTGTGTGTGTGTGTGTGTGTGTGTGTGTGTGTGTGTGTGTGTGTGTGTGCTCATCACCAGGCACACCTGACTTCCATTTATCATCAAGCTCAGTATAAGAAACCCGGCCCTCCATTCACCCATCGCCAGATAGTTTCCGCTCTCTACGTGGTAACTCGTCAGGCTTAAAACTCCAGTGAAGAAACTGATTTTGACCCGTTGTTGTGACTCTGCTGAAAATAACCTCACCTGTGTCTCTTCCATCTCCAGCACCTGCCTAAGCTGAGCCTGCCTCCTGCTGATCCTCTGCCATCGCCTGCCACAAATTCCCCACCACCAGATGCCATCTGCTTTCACCAGGATATCCACCTCACCACATTGTTTTATTCACTTCAAGTGAAAATGGTTAAAATAAAACTATATAATCCAAATCCATTGTGCCTGAGTCTGAATCTGCTTTTGGGGTCCAAACTAGGAGCGAATCGTAACAGAACCGTCTCGGCCATCGTACATATTGCACAAACTGCCTCCTTATTTATGTTCTCCGAACCCGTACTGTGTTTGGGCGATTTTAAAAAACAGAATTAGGGACAGTCTGACCACTGAATGTACATGTCCTGTTACTGACCACTGATCATTGATGTCATTTGCTGTTTTGTTTTAAGTATTTGTTCTTTTATGTGAAAAAATTTTTGTGCTGCTGTTTCGGCCAGGACTCTCTTGTAAAAGAGATTCTGAATCTCAATGGGAATATTCCTGGTAAAATGAGGGTTAAATAAAACATAAAAAAAAAAAAAAAGCTGAGTTTACTGTCAATAGCGCATGCAATTGGTCAAGCTGATGGTACATTTTAAGGGCACCCTTTGGGACCACAAGCCAAACTACTAAAAGGTCAATTCCGGCGCAAAATGAACCTAGGGGTTAATAACACATGGGTATCAAGTCGGCACTAGTCAAGGGTAGAGATGTTCCGGTATCGGCTCTGATACTGCCTAAAATGCTGGTATCGGGAAGTACTGGAGTTTAGGCACCGATCCGATACCACGTAATAAAGCCCTAAAGAAAATCTACGTTAAAGTAGTTATAACTGACTGTCAAAACTGGAGAATAAAAGAAAGTTCTGTGGCAGTTTCACAAAGAGTTTAACCTGAGCCAGACTGACAAAGATAGAAATAATATCACATCCATTCAGGGATAGTAGTATACACTTGTTAAAATATAATAAAATATATGACACACTGGTATCGGATCGGTACTCGGTATCGGCTGATACGCAAGTTCAGGTATCAGAATCGGTATCGGGAAGCAAAAAATGGTATCGGGCCATCTCTAGTTCTCTGGGGTATTTTTTTCATGCTATTCGAGGGTGACTAGGGTGACCAGATTTCCTAGAACTAAAACCGGGACACTTTGCGCGTGACCGTAGTGCTCGTGCACGCACACGCTTTTTAACATGAACATGTGCCAGTCCAGGTCAGACGTAGATACAGACAGATGAGACACAATTTTGCCAACAGCACACGTCGGCCTACTGCGCACAACATAATGGGGTATCTCAGTTAATATTCATGAATGTTCTTGGTATGTAGCCTACATATCTAAGAAATAATATTAAAAGACATTGAGTGAGTTTCGTGTGGGACCAACTTTATTTTTCAGAATTATAGAATTCTTTTGGAAAGTGCATCCACTGAACTTTGTGAAAAGGTATGTTTCATTGCATGACACTAAACGAATTATTGGGAACTGCTGCCACAGGCTTGAACAAAAGTTATGGTAACACTTTACGGTAAGGGTACATGAATTATGAATTAATGTATGAATTAATTCATGATTTGTGCATTACTTCATTCCTTTATATCTTATGAATCATCAGGAACTGACACACAGTCCATAGCCTCTCATTCAGGACCTCATGCATGAACAACACATCAACTAAAGCATTAGGTAAGGTGGCTACATCATTATGCACAAGTTGTGTTCAAATCAGAATTTGCGCAGTGATGACCACATTTATTTGCAGAAAAATGATAATCATGATCATGCTTAATAAATCATAATTCATAATGATGTGCCCACGTACCTAATGCTTTAGTTGTGTTGTTCATGTTTGAGGTCACGAATGATGTCAATTCCCGATGATTCATGGGATATTAAGGAATGCAGTAACACATAAATCATTAATTACTTATAATGCATAATGATACATAGCCTACATCAATTAATTCATGCATGAATTCATGATAATTCATGTACCCTTACCATAAAGTGTTACCAGTGTTATTCTAACCAACAATACACACACACATGTAATCTCATTTGACAGAGCAGATAGCTCCCCTCAAGAATCAATTAGTTGGCTGAAAGCCTACTGTGAAATTGTGCACAGGTGTCAGCAGAATTGGGCCGTGTGACGAGTAACGCCTTTAAGGTAGGAATGGTCATGTTCAGGTTCCTCTCGTCAGTCCATGTGTTGTTCATGAGCGAAAAGATCCGCTCAACGGGAGCATTTGTGCCCGGTAGACACATGGCGAACTGACAAAGGAGACCTAATACATTTTTGAACGGATTCTCCCTGCTTTTGAAATGCGCGAACATTTCCACCCAGCGCTCGTCCACTGACTTTCCAGCGGACCCGGAGGGACTGGTTAAAACGAGACAGATAAGAAGAGGCATTGCAACAATGTTTACGCTGGCTGCACAGATTATGCAGACGCAGACCGCAACGATTGACTGACACACACACACATTGTTAAATCTATATGCTGGACGCTTCTTTCTACATGGGTTTAGTTAATGTTCGGGCTATAATAAGACCACGTCGGCTATGTAATCACTGACAACCGGGACAATTTCATATAGGGCTGCAACAACGAATTGATAAAATCGATAAAATTTGAAATTGAGTTGAGCGCAGAGCGAAGCAGCGCGAAAGAAAAGACAAAAAGAGCAGAGCGGGGGTAGAGGAAATATGCAGCCCAGCCCTTCGGTAGCCTTTCCCCGTAGGGTATTTCGTGCTGGCCACCACGAGAAAAACGACCCCGTGAACACGTATCAATAGATTAAAAATAACGTAACATTTACACGAACCGCCGTGAGACCGGGTTGAAATACGGAGAGAGACCGGAGAGACCCGTAACGTTGTTCTGAAACACACGGAGGAGGCAGAGAAATCAGTACGACCTAAGTCATCCAAGGTGTGGGAGCATTTCACACTAAATAAATCGAAAACGTGTTAATTGAAAGATAAGCACAAGCGACATGGCGCGGCACAGGCGCACCACGGTGATGATTCAGCACCTAAAACATAAACATGTTGGAGTCCTTCAACAGCAGGGTAAAGTCACTACAGAATCCTACTTTTGTTCCGTTTTGAAGTGAGGAACGTAATGTCCCTCCAGTAGCTCTTCTGGTGCTGGTGTGCTGTTTACTCCTTATCCAGCTTGACTAGCATGACAAGCTAGCGTTAGCTCGTTAATAACAGTAGTAAAGCAGACAAGACTAAAGACACGTTTTTATTCACTCGCCTTTTTTGGCCCATTAATTTTTCAATCTATTGTCATGTATATATTCTGTGCTTCGTCCCATATCACTTATTGTTGACAAATATATTTGTGTGTGTTGTACTTTTTTAATTTCATTTTAAAGTTCTTTTATAGCACTTGGTCATCTTAAGCTGTGTTTACATGTGGTGTACAAATGAACTTAACCTGCACTTACTACAATGATGGTAATAATTCAATGAATAAGCTTCAAGTGAACGTGCGCGTGTGTGTGTGTGTGTGTGTGTGTGTGTGTGTGTGTGTGTGTGTGTGTGTGTGTGTGTGTGTGTGTGTGTGTGTTTTGTCTGTATCTGCTCTTTGGGTTACTTACCTTTACACAACTATTAACTAAAACAACAAGTATGTATGTAAGTGTGTATTGAGTTGATGTAAATGTTTTTTTTTATCCGATTCATCGATTAATCGAAAAAAATAATCAACAGATTAATCGATTATTAAAATAATCGTTAGTTGCAGAGCTAATTTCATAGTGGTTGGTGTAAACCGGGACATTTTAGCATCCCGACAGGCTTTTGTCGGGACTCGGGACACACAACTCAGAATCGGGACTGTCCCGGTCAAACCGGGACGTCTGGTCACCCTACGTAAAGTACCACTGTACACACGCTGTGCTTGAGCTATGTTACTGGTTACTGGTTACACGGCGTTCGTCGTTCGAATGATCGTGACTGTTTTCCCAAGATGGTGCCTGCCTTTATACCGAATGGTACTGTCTTTATAATCTATCTTTTTAATAAACTGTCTGTACACTTACAAAGTTCTCAATGCTTTGGTTTACATGTAGGGACCCTCATTATGCTACCGTGGAAGTGTGGTGCTATTTTGAGCCTTGTTAGTGGTATAGAAATAGACATTTCTTTTTACTTTAGCATGCCCCGGCGACTAGCGTTATAAGCTAATTACCGTTTTGCGCTAAAACTGGTCACATTCAATTAGCATGAAAACATATTCAGGAGAACGGTCGACTCGGTACCCATGTGTTATTAACCCCTAGGTTCACTTTGCGCCGGAATTGTCCTTTAAAGATCTGCTGCTCATCTAGACTGTTGATTTTGAATTCAGACAGGTCATTACAGTTGGAATATTTCATAGAAAGTTCAGCTCAAGTGTGTGTCCGGGTGGGTTTATATCTATATGTCTTTCCCTTTGTGTCTGTTTCAGTTTGACTGTTGGTTGAAGTTTGAACATTGACACAGAAACAGCCAATGGAGTACAGGGGGGGAAAAAATCAGACCACTGTAGGCAGTTTGTGCGTGACTTACACTTTGGAAAGCACAGACGGCATTGAAGTAACTTGAGGATGTTATTCCACTTGAATGGGATCTCCTCTCTGCTCGCTGGCTCAGAACAGAGGTTATGGTGAGTTTAGCCACAAACGCAGCCGTTGTGTCCTGACAGGATAAATAATGCTCAGTTTGGGATTGGTTTCATAACAAGCGTACTGTATTCAGCATCCTTCAAATGTTACCTCTTTCCAGCTGAGGTAATTGATTTCACGAGTGTAGGTATGCTGCAGAATATCTGACATCTGGGCATTTAGAAGCAAATTGATGTCCTACTTCACATCCACAGATTTGTGATTGAAACAGTAAAGCTTTTGACAGTATGTAGAAGTTTTTTTGCAGCCAACATCAGTCCTGATCAACGCTGCATGTTGTAATCTCTCCCTCAAACTTGATGCAAGATGTCCTTATTCCACAAATATGGTGTGAAAATAATACAGCTTTGAATATTTCTCACTTTGAACAGTACAACTTCACCTACAGCAGTAGACAGGTGGCATCAAAACATGGAGCGAAAAATATACTGTATATTTTTACTATGCGGAGCAGACTCTTCACACATTTCCCTCTTTGTCAGCAAGTTCTTTTATGAAAAACAGACAATAGGGCATCCTTCCAGCATTCAGATGGGAAAATACAAAACGTCTTCAAGTCTCAACTTCTACAGCGCTCTCTCACTCTTATTCACCACGCCTCAGTGGCTCCTTAATGCCCCAAGTTCCTGTCACACAGTCTGCACTTCAGAGGAACTATAGGAGATATTACTTTTGCAAAAGGTGAAGGTCATCATTATGCAAAAGGTGGAATTGTCCCGGCATCATGTATTATTCCAACTATTCAACATTTACTCCCTTTAATCTTAAAGTTATCTTGGTCCTTTTTTGAACTCACATAACCTCACTGTGGTGCTGGCTAGCCTTGTTCCAGACCTCCAAATTGATAGAACTGATTGGTTAAACGATGTAAATTAGGTCTTGTGTTGTGCTCACTGAGGGGCAGGGGTGATTCCAGGATTTCTTAAGTGTGGTCAGTCGTGTGTTATCAGAATACAGCATATAACATCTGCTTAGAAATATAGGAAATATTGGAAAGGATAAAACAACACAATGTAATTCTGCTAAATCAAACATCACAATCATTATTAGTTTCACTTGTTTTCATTTTAAACAAATTGTATATCCGAATACAATACATATTTTCTATAGGCTCAGTCTGCCACTTTAAAAAAACAAACAATTCCAGTGCTGGTTCCATGGTATTTTCGATAGCTGTCATGGAAACATCTAGTCCAATGGATCGGGGTGTGGGGGGGCAATCATATTTCGCCACCCCGTGCCCCCCTTCTAGCCCCGACCCTGCTGGCGGGACAATCTCCAGGGACCGCTACGACCTGCAAGGCGACAGACCGAGGAAGCCAACACTACCACAGCTGTTGCGTTGACTGAAAATGACATCAGTGGGATGGTTACATCAGTCACTACTGATAGGCTAGGTTAAAAACCTGACCAGGTCATTGGAACTTGGTGACAGAGGGGCTAATAGCAGGTTGTGGGACACACAATCACTTCCTCCATTTTACATTAGCACGATCAAACGGTTTGCAGCTGGTCAACAACTTCTGGTTCAGCGCTCTGCTAACTTGAATGGGGATTAAATGATTTAAAAGTGCGGCTCTTCTAGACTTTCCAAAAGTTAGCGTACCAAATGGATCACATCCGTACAGTGAAACGAGTAATTTCGCTTTACAGAAGTGTCTTTTGCCATTTAAAGATGCAGTAGGTAAGACTTATAAAACTAACTTTCTGTCATATTTGCTGAAACTGACTCTATGTTCCAGTAGAACTACATGAAGCTACAAAAATCTGGCTCTTCTGGCACCACCTACAGCCTGTAGTGTGATTTGCAAAAATCCACCACTCCCTGTTCAGATGCACCAATCAGGGCCAGGTGTCTAACTGCTCATGCACACGCATTCATTCTCCCTTGTGGGGGGAGGGGCTTAGAAGACAGTTTGGGCTTTAGCAGAAAGGGGGGAGGGACCGAGAAGTTGTCGATGTTCAAAGTCTTTGGCTAAGTCCTGGATCTTCACAATCCTACCTACAGCACCTTTAAGTCTACTGGGAAAAGTCTTTTTGCAATTCCACTATTTGGCTGCTATGTTCAATTGCTTCAAAGCCCTGCACACTTCCTGGGGGCCTGCTGTTAAAGCATCTAGGCTCTGATGTGGTCACTCTCACACACTATTAGTTTATGTCGACAACGTGTTATTCCCGGGATTGTTCAAGTGCCACCGGAAATTCTGCCGAATGTCCGTCTAATTTTTGGTCCTAATGTCCGTCACCTTCCTTTTTCTTTCTGTGTTGTCGTTCTAAACTCCGGGAGATTTCTGAGGACTACTGCTCCTCAGATCTTTGCAGGGTAAATCCAGACAGCTAGCTAGACTATCTGTCCAATCTGAGTTTTCTGTTGCACGACTAAAACTACTTTTGAACGTACACATTCCACCAAAACAAGTTCCTTCCCGAGGCTATTTTGCAGAGGCACCGTTGCTCTGTCCGGCGCTTAGTGCCACCAAAGACGATTGTGATAGGTTTAAAGAAATGCCAATAAACCAGAGCACGTTTTTCTCCCATCCCGGAATGCTGTGTGGACTAGTCAGACCTTCTTACGCAGCACTGTGGAGGAAGGTCTGGCAGTGCCAGACTACTCCCCTTTTGGAGGCATTAAGCTCATCCCAGCAGGGAGTGGGGAGTGACCATACCAACTTCCTCCCCGAGTGGAATGTAGCAGCAAGTGATAGCATAGCTTTCAGGTGAGCCATGTGGCAGAAGGCATGCAGCAAAAGAGACAGCCTAAATACACCACCTTGAATAAAAAGCTGCATTGGATGTATGTTGCAGAGTGAAGCGGCAGATACAGGGTTACCTGCGGGAACTTTGACATTTCTATCTACAGTAATGCTGTTATTAGTGGTGATGACAGTTATAGCTGCTGTGATGTTCTTTGTGACGATGTTGTGATGACATTTCAATATGGATTATAAATGTTATCCCTCAGATAAACTGTGACAGATGCTTTACATCCCGCCAAACAATTTCCACAATCCATAGCTCAAAGCGCAACATGTGTAAACACCAAGTTTCTGCCCGCATCACGTCCTCGCCGGCCTCCCGGCTCGTCCCACTTCCACAGCACATCATAGTCCACATTAAGTGAGTATAGCCTCCCATTTATTGTAATAGAACATCACTGACAGTCCACACTCGGTAAAAGGGGATGCATGAGTTTTATTCCTCTACCATCTAGGTTCTCTGAGAGCGAACACCTTTTGTGATGACCTCAGTTTTTATTCATGAAGGAATAATGATAGCAGCTTAAGAAGATAACCTCTCAGTCAGCACTGCAGGTAAGTATTTCAAAACAAGAGCCTTGTCTTCATGCACTGACTAATACCTGAACAATCTTCAGGTCCAGGAAATTCAATTTTTTTATTAGCTACTGTATCAGTAGTACTTTTCCCAACACCCCATGTCATAACCACGCCCCTAGGGAAACACATCTTCTCAGGATCAATTCCGTTTAAGTAGTTAGTCGCGTCACACAGCGCTCACACGCATCTTCAGAATGGAAACACTGACGCCTGTTCTGCTGATGGAATTGTGACATGGAATAACGTTCTTTAAACATATTTCACAGCACTTCATACATATTCTCGTCGTGCTTACACAGGGTTTCTACAGGTTTCACCAAGACCATTACGAATTAAATGTAGGACCTCAATCACAACATCAAAAACAAAGTCAGATGTCAGAGTTCAGAAACATTGTCTGAAACAATTTCCCGATTTCCTCATTGGCATTGTAGGAATGGTGTCTAGATTGGCTGCAGTATAAGTTGCATGTTGGTCTCATAGTCGTAATACAGCGAATTCTATTTGGAGTAGCGAACTACAGCAACACAGAATAAAAAAAATTTAATTTTCAATGAGCATTAAAGGTAGAGTTGCATGGACGTAGGAAAATTAAGACCTGTTTAAAATGATTTAAGACCTAGAACACAATACTTCAGCTAATTTAATTCATATGGCTATCTGGAAGTTGGGGCGTGGTTATGATAAGATAACAAAAGATGAACTTTATTGTCCCGAAGGAAATCTGTCATGGGCAAAAAGTGCTGACAACAGCAGCATATGGCAGAGGTTTATTGGCAAAAGACGCATATAATATCGAAGAGTAACGCACACCAAGGGCTGTCGTGAGACGCTGATCGCTGGAAATAGAATTGAAAGTAAGAAAAACATGTCGCACACTCTGCTCCATATGCATTTCTCTATTTATTTTTGTAAATAATAGTAGAATAATATTAATAATAGAATAAATAGTGAAATGCGTATGGAGTGTGTGGCACTTTTTTCTACACTCAAAAGTAAAGACTCGACCAAGTGAGGCAAAATATGACTTTGTAACTTATCAGAAGTTATTACAAAGTCTTTAAGTGTCCTTGAGTGTTGGATTAAAGAACAGAATATGGAACTGCTAATGGCTCTGAAACATGTTGAACTGTCTGAAGACCTCCGGCGTTGATGAAATACGGCTGTCTGTGCTGAATTAGAAGAGGATGTTACTGTTCAGACCGCAGCATTTTAGCAGGTGTAATCGTGTGCACACAGCACTGCAATATGACCCCCCCGGCCTGACATCTTGACTGTGTAGCTCAAGGGCTAGCTTAGCTTTATGTTCAGTCCTGATTGGAGCTCCCACTTAGTCGTCCACTCCAATCATCTGTCTGGATAGAAGACACAAAGCACCGGTCTCATCCCACGCCCTGTTCTAACCTGCTGTGACTGTGGGTGTGTGTGTGTGTGTGTGTGTGTGTGTGTGTGTGTGTGTGTGTGTGTGTGTGTGTAGGGGCAATTTCAGGATTTCTTAAGTGGGGTGGAACAGAGGGGACCAATAATAGGTCAGGGGAGGCCCTGGGGGGCATTTAATCAGAATACAGCATAGGAAATCTGCTTAGACATATTGGATAGGATAGAACAACACAATTCATTATTAATTTCACTTGTTTTCACTTTAAACTAATTGTATATCAGAATACAATAAACATTTTCTATAGGCTCAGTAAGCCACTTTTAAAAAAAAACAATTCCAGTGCTAGTTCTAGTGCTAGAAGATTGGCAGAACAGGAAGCCAAGTGACCGTACTCTGATCCAATGGGAATCACAATTGTCAGATTGACAGCACTCTAGCCCAATGGATTGGGGGGGGGTGTGCTACCCCACCCCTGTGTGTGTGTGTGTGTGTGTGTGTGTGTGTGTGTGTGTGTGTGTGTGTGTGTGTGTGTGTGTGCGCGCGCAGGAGTGATGAGCTTGCAAGTCCATACACTGCACTTGCACCCTGAGAATACCAGAGTGCAGGTATTATTACTATTCAGAATTCTGGTGATATTGACACAGTGATAAGCTGAATTGAGTTTATGAGGCTTCTCCTCTGAGAGGGATACCAGTATACGCTTCTAGTTGAGTCAGCAGAATAACATCAAAACTAAATCACAATTTAATAGATCTCCAAGTCCCAAGGTCACAGAGATGTGAATAAAGCATAGCCTGGAGCACACTAACCCCATACCCTCTACCTCCAGGCCGCTTCTGATGAGCTCAACATCACTGTTGGATTTGCTCAAAATGGACACTACTCGCCACAGGCAGTGGTGGAACGTAACTAAGTACATTTACTCCAGTACTGTACTTAAGTCCAAATGTTAAGGTACTTGTACTTTACTTGAGTCTTTTCTTTTCTACTTCTACTTCGCTACAGAGGGAAATATTGTACTTGTAAAACTTTTTACTCCACTACATTCATCTGACAGCTTTAGTTACTTTACACATTAAGATTTCTGCACACAAAACACATGTAGTTTATAAAATCTGATGTTTTATTATAAATGAAACTAGCCAACAATATAACGGCCTCCAAGTCCAGCTGAAATGATCAGACCATCAAACACACAAACTGTTTGGATCCTTTACACTTTCTAAAATGGGAGGATTTGTCTTTACTTTTAATACTTTAGGTACATTTTCCTGATGATACTTACATACGTTTACTTAAATAACATTTTCAATGCAGGACTTTTACTTGTAACAGAGTGTTTTTTACAGTGTGGTATTAGTACTTTTACTGTAGTAAAGGATCTGATTACTTTTTCCACCATTGGCCACAGGGTTAATTTAAATAAATAGTTTCAGTAATATCTGTACTCTCAGACATTCCCCAAGCTATTCTATTTGTCTCTCAATACTTCGTGACTTCTGCACCCAGTCTGTGGTACCCAACCAGCCATTTGTTCCTACGGAAGCTCACAAATATATAATCATTTTTAAAAAGGTAGACTCATTTCCTAAAACAGCTGAAAACTACGGTTGTTTTTAGCAAACATAATTTATAGAGACTGGATTTCTTGACAGTAGGGCTGGGCGATATGGAGAAAATCAGATTTCATGATAGTCTTGTCCTAATACCTCGATATACAATAGGGTTGACAATTGGTGCTTTAACAAAATATCTTCACAATGAGATTATAGATAAATAATCTTCAGTAATGTAAATATAATGACTAAGTGGGTAAAGGTAAAAATAATAGAAGAGCTAGAACAGTCTGGTAACAGAAAATGACATCACTTTACTGTAATGCAGCCTTTAAAACCAGGAAAAGACAACACTTAAGCCATTTAGGATATTATGATATCCAAAATCTAAGACGATATCTAGTCTCATATATCAATATCAATATAATATCGATATATTGCCCAGCCCTAGTTGACAGTGGAAAAAAACACATCTTATAATGTTAAGCTAACGTTAGCCAGGTAGTGTGCCATTAAAGATTAGCTTTAATAATCAGTTTAGGCACAAATTGCCACGCATTGCCAGACCTCCAACGCGCTGTGGAGATAGGTCCGGCTACACTACAGATGCATTCTGGGATAGGAGAAAAAAAATGCTCTGGGTTGTTTGCATTTCTTTAAACCAATCAGAATGGTCTTGGGCGGCACTAAGCTTTGGACGTAGAGACGGTGGCTCTGCTAAATAGTCTTGTTTTGGCCAGCCTTGACTAAGTCGGTCACAACGTCTCGTTCTCTGAGACTAAAGCTACTATCGTTACCATGGCATCTACCAGCAGTGGGCTGAGTCTCCACGCTGCCTCCTGTTTATGCCCAGTGTACCAGAATGTTGATGAGATATGAGGTCCGGGTGTGTTAGTTTAAACAGAGATTAGTGGAGATAAAAACGCTTACATGGTAATCACTTTTGGCTCAAAACTCTGTTTAAAAACCAAAATGTAGCGATGTAAATGCAGCCTCAGAATCCTCTGCCATTGGCTCAGTCCCCCAGGAGTGAGCAGTTGGACCCTTTTAAGGCCGAGCCATTTAGCAAGTATAGTAGGCTAATGGCATATCTGCAAGCTTGACAAAAGACAACAGTAAACCATAATGTTCCTGTAAAAGCCCCCAAGTGTTGATTAGTGTGTAGGGGATCTGCTTCTGACTTTAATGGCAATCCAGGATTAAAGGAGGAAAAGGTTTTTATGGCATGAAAAGCCTCCTCTACATTCTCACAGTCTGAGCCAAAACAATATCGAGCCTAAGCCTTTGTAACGGTTAACAATGTGTCCTCTGGAGAGGGTAGGGAAATGTGGGTGGAAGTCACATTATGGGATTTCTGACAGTCTCGTTTATCTGTGAAAGCTTTGATAGGTTAGCTAGAATGATGAGAGCTTTAAACATGGACTCACCATGGCATTCTGCCACATACCCTTGTTGTTAGTGTTGTAGATAGAGATAATGGAACTAAAGATAAGATTAAGGGTAGACTTCAGTGATCCACTGACTTTGCATTTAGCATTATTATTAAGGTCAAAATTCTCAATAACCAGCAAAACTATTGTGTTTTTAAGTCAAGTCAACTTTATTGTCAATTCTGCAATATGTGCCTTAGCATTAAGGTCAGAGCCAACTATGTACTATTAGGGGTGTCACCATGCTTCGAAGTGTACACACACACACACACACACACACACACACACACACACTTTAAACATTGGATAAAGTGATTATTTTCTTTAATACAGATGATGCTGAGTCATTAATAAATGTTTATTGTCCCCCCCCCCCATGATGTTGCCATGATTTTGACTTCAGACGTGGTTGAACAACACATTAAGATGGACCACAAAGAGAGGTTTTGTCCCTCCCAAAAATGTTTAGGCTTTTTTTCAATAGTAAGTCCAGCCATGTTTTGAGCATTGAGAATCAGAGACAGTGAAAGATTGCAGCTTCACGTGTTTTGTAGTTGAGAAAGATTAATATATTGACGGTCACAGCCATGTCTCTCTCATTCAGACAAGCTTTGCTTCAAGAAAAATGCATTAACAGGATTATCATGGTTAAGTTGGCCAGGTCTGGGGTCAAAACAACTGTGTGCAGGGGTTATACTATTTTCTTTTTTTTTATGCCTCACTTTTGGCTGGCTCCCATTGTGTGTCCATTTGTAAGTGATGAGCTCGCACAGCAGGAGATTTTAGAGTAGCCCCCCCTCCTGCTATTTTTTAATAATTTAAATACCTTGGCTCAGTGCTATCACGCCATCACGTGTGCAGTAGGACCATTCTTCATATACCTTATATACCTCAGCACGCTCAATAGGCCCAATGACACCAGCTTTACATGATTAATTAAAAATGGATGGATGGATTTGTGTCATTTTAGATCGGGGGTGATGATGACGAAAAATGTCTTTCCGTCACTTTGGTACTTAATGACTTTCTTTTTTCTTATCAAAGCTTTACATTTGTCAATAATCAGTCAGGGGCGGTCGGGGGGATGACATTTTATCAGAATACAGCAGAGAAAATCTGCTTAGAAAAATAGGAAATATTGGATAGGATAGAACAACATACTGTTTTTTCCAGACTATAAGTCGCACTTTTTTTCATACTTTGGCTGGTCCTGCGACTTATAGTCAGGTGCGACTTATATATCAAAATATATATAATTGAACATGTTTTTATATGTTATTTCATGCTGAAAACATTACCGTCTACAGCCGCAAGAGGCGCTCTAGGCTTGTGACGACTATATGCTGCTCCTAAAGACAACTGAGACTGCGTGTTTTACTACCTGCAGGCGACTGCAGGTAGTAAAACACGCAGCCGGAAAACGGTAATCGAGCAGCAGAATGAAAGTTTGGAGTGATTGAGAAACTTGTGAGGGACTGGCGAAAAGGTTAGTCTTACTGCAATGAAGAAAACAAAGAAAGCTAGTCGCGCTGTAATCCAGATGGCCAGAGCTGGAGGAAGGAGTCCACAGATGGGTGCTTGAACAACGTGCTGCTGGGAGAGGCTCGTCAACAGTGCAGCTACGTGACGTTAACATACCGGACACCTACCGTATTCAGCCCTTTGTTCTGTGTGCTGTTGTGTAGTTTAATAACTTGCCTTTTCAGATTAAATGTCTGTTCTTGGTCTTGGATTTTGTGAAATAAATTTATAAATAAATGCGACTTATAGTCCAGTGTGACTTATACATGTTTTTTTCCTCTTCATGACGCATTTTTTTGACTGATGCGACTTATAGTCCGGAGCGACTTATAGTCCGGAAAATACGGTAATGTAATTCTGCTAGATAAAACAAAACATAACATTCATTATCAATTTCACTTTAAACCAATTTTATATCCAAATACAATACACATTTTCTATAGACTCAGTCTGTCACTTCTTTTTTTTTTTTTTTACTATTCCAGTGCTGGTTCCATGGTATCAGTATTGTATATTTAGTTGCAGCACTGTGTTGCCGATGTGTGGAAAAGGAACTTCGTTGACACTGTTCTCGATTATAATAAGGTTTCAGAGATCAGAGATTTCAGCATCAATTTACAGACTCCATGGACATCTGGAGAGACGACCGACCCAATCTTCAACATTTGTCGCTCTGCCTTTTCTTTGTGTGAACCCAGTATATATCCTGTGCATTGTATTAACATAAGACGTGATATATGTAAGTATATGATTGGAGTAGGGAACTGACCAATCGATGCCTTTTATCTGGCATAACTCCAAAAAAGGACTCTTCTGTCTTGGGGGGGCCCTCTGCTCATGTTAACAGTTTCCAGATGTTTTCAATAAAAGTGGGATAAAGTTCATGCATCTCCTTATACCAAATCTCAAGTCAAAGTTTATAGAAAGTTATAGAATGTTCATATACTACATATTTCCCCCCTACGAGACTTAATAAAATCTCGAAAAACTAAAAGAGTAGGATTACAACAGAATAACACTTCTCATTACATCAAGTTCCTTATAATATAACTTTTGGAGTGTAAACAGATTTATAGTGTAACAAAATGTAATTTATGGAGTGCGAGAGCAAAAAACCTATCTGGCAGCTTTCTTTCCAAATAACCATCAATCAATCAAGATAGGAAAACTCTCCCACGGCCCCTCTGCCCTAGGTGACCGCCTTCAGTACTCCAGATCAATATCAAATCAATTGATAAATAAATCTTTATCAATTTATGTAGAGATATGGTTTAAGCAAATACATGTGAAAACCTCAGAAAATGAAATAAAAATCAAAAACAATATCCAAAGTCAGGCAGGTCAACCCTTAGGACCGTCCAATGGACCTGTCCCTGCCCAGATCCCATATACCTAAGTAAGCGTCAAGAAGAAAAAGAACAACATCTGAGGTCTCCATATATTCACTCCATGACAGAAAACATTATTCTTCAAACAATTAATGCAAAAAGTATATGATACAAAGTATGTGTTACTCATGCAAACATGTGTATATATATCAGACAAACACAGGAATGTAGTCCACTACACTGCAGTTTCTCAGCAGTATTGATTATCAGTGCAGTATTGGTGTGATGAAATCTGAACGTTTCCACACCATCCTAGTCCAGAGTTCCCCGCCCATTCATATTGTCCATATTTGTATCAGTATCCCCTCTGCACATTCTCCCATATGCTCTGGAAGAAAAGAAAACACCGACCAGTATCGATTGCAAAACAACACATGAAAATGAAAACATCAAATAAAAATAAAAATGAATAATATCAAAAAATAAAATGAATCAAATATCAAGAATAGTATAATATGAATCACATTCCATTTCCCTCCTTTGATTAAGAAGAAGGCATTAAACAACACAACAACACTCGAAAATGTGAAAATCATAGCACAATCAGATATTCAAAAAGGATATGCTTCCATCAATACCCCATCTAGTATCGCTTCATCTCCGTCCAAATCAGTCACATTTAACAAAGGCATCTGAGTGCTATCTCCAGGCATTACCACTCCAACCCATCTCAATATCATGGCCTTCGCAAAAGTCAGCAACAAAGTACAAAAGCAAAACATCACACATAGCGCTAAGAGAGCCGCTACTAAAATCTGAACCACTACTGCTGACCACACACTGGTCCTAATTGATCTTGCAGCCAAACGTTTGCAGACCATCCAGCTCCTTCAGATCGACCAAATGCATCCCTTATACTTTTCAATGCATCTATAACACTAGTGACATTATCAGAACTATCAGGAATCAAAGTATAACAATCATCTCCCGTCAAGTTCAAAGCCACACATAAGCCTCCTTGTTTGGCTAAAATATAGTCAAGAGCCATGTCATGTTTCAACAGCGTATAGTCTGTGACTTCTTTGAGTATTTGACAAAATGTTAAAACCTCTTATCGTCTCATTTGCAAAGCCTTGCAAAGTATAGGTAATATTATCAATGTGATCTGCCAAAAATGTTACACCATACCAAGGAAAAAGTCCTAATCCCCATTTCTCTCCCAAACTGATTTTCCAGTGATAAGCTTCTAGGTTATGAAATTGTGCCATCTCTCTTTTCACCCTACTTCCAGAACTAGTGTCAGTTTGAGCTGTCTCAGGCGCTTCCCCTTTTTGAATGGTATAAACCTCGTACGGAAGCGTCAACGTCGCCATATAACAACATCCTATCCACCCATAGGGTAAGAATAAATAGGCTTTATTACCACAAACCCATCAAATATCTTGAAAATTCCCTATAGTCACGTTGCCAGGCAAAAGCTGATCTCTCACCATCAAAGTCCTACCCTTTTTACTAGATGGTACAGAAAAAGTTACTTTATATGTCTCATCACTAACCTTGCGTTCATGCTTATCCAGAGTCATCATATAGTCATCACAATCTGATATTCCCATAAATATCCCTGGTCCATCATACGTCTTATTTGAACAAAAACATCCTTTAGCTCTCGCGGGTGTCACCTCCATTGCTTCCGGAACTGCTGTTAGCTTATTTTCCTTTTGGCCTAACAAATTCACATAGGATAATCCATTTAACCAAGAGCAATCATATTTAGGTCTAAACAACTGTGTTGACAAAGACATCACTACATCTTTTGCAGATTGTTGATGATACAACAACCATGATAGAGCGTAAGATTGACACTTAGTAGACAGAAGCCACCGTCTCTAAAATTGAGTCCCACGTGCCAGGTGCAGGTACTTTCAACAGACATGGACCATTCAATTTCCTAACTGACCTCAGAATGAGTTAACTGCTGGAACCATAGATTCCTACTTGCCCATCTATCTGTAATTTTCAGAACAGAAGAATTGAATCCATATGCCTTCCATGTAGTTTCTCTCTTCCTTAATGAACGGTATTGATCAATCATATCTACTAGTGCTTCACCAAAATTAGGGAACTCGTTTTGTTCATCCGGGATAATATTCTGAACTGTTTCAGATGAATCTACATCCTTCTCTTCTACCATCTGCTCTCCCATTCCAAAAATATCCTTACTGCTATTTGCACCTAACTCCGTCTGTAACATAGACTTCTGGGTTATATTTACTACATCCTTTAATTCCAGAGAAGTTGTATTCGGTGTCTGCGTCATGTTCACACAATTTGTAGACATTGAAGGTGTTATCTACGGTGGCCCTGAAATGCAAATCACAACAGCAAATAGAAAAACGCAACAGCAAATCATAAAACACAACGGCAAATAGGAAAACACAACGGCAAATAGGAAAACACGACAGCAAATATGAAAACACGACAGCAAACATGAAAACACGACAGCAAACAGGAAAACACGACAGCAAATAGGAAAACACGACAGCAAATATGAAAACACGACAACATATTTCAGAAAATAATCTACCTGCACCATAGTCTGCTGATACGGTAGATCTCAGACCTCCTGTACGCTGCTCTATGCTTTTTTGTTTCATTGGTTGTTGCGTTAAGTCTTACCCAGATACAATAGTGCTATTTTCTGATTGGCTATTGTGTAGCCATTACTTTGTTTTGATTGGCTGATAAGTGGCAGGCTCAACTAAGAACTCCAGGGGAGATGCGCTTGATTCCTGCCGGTTCCATAGTGAGAGCGGCACACCAGAGAAATTGTGGGCGCTGCGGCATATTAAATATATTATAAATAGTTTTTCCGGTGAGAAATACAATGTGTGGCGGAAGTGCGTGACAAAAGACCAAAATGAGTTGCTGTCACGCTCAATGCATGACACTCGCGAGCCCTGAAGACTGCAATCACCTTCAATCTTCTCAGTTTATGTCCAACTATTATCAAAAGTATCATAGTTAATGGTCATGCTATCCATCTGAGTCTTAATAAATGTATCCTTGGTAGTCCTCACACTTAGTGGTTCTTCAGTAGATGAGATCATAGTATTCTTCAAATTTCTTATTACTACTGTTGTCTATTTCCATAATGGATTTCCAATCACATTTACAATTCCTCTGGGTTTCAGAGAGATTGTAACTGAAGTCTATGTTATATCTATAGTTTCTCTAAATAGCTCAGATGTTATCATTGTTCTATCATTGACACTTTCAACGTTATCTTGCACTATCAATCTTTCCTTTTTACTTAAAATCTTATATGTTGAGGATCTCACCTCCACAACCTCACTTATAGGATTCCTAGCAGCTGTATATTTAGAAATTATCCGTATGGTCAGTATACATTTTAAACCAACTGAAGTCATAGCAGACGTTGATGCACTAATGCTACCATTCACTCACAAAACTAGAATAATGGATGCTATCTTTTCACTCTCCACCCAAGGGGTTGTTGCTATGGCGATTTGCTTTTGAGCAGCGGCCTGTTTTTGAATCTCATTCAAATCTATCTCTATAAGTGTGATTTTGCGTATTACATTTACATCAAGTACTTGTGCTCCGGCATGTACTGAAAAGATGAACCAAGAAAACTACATGTATACTCCCTAAATCTTCTTGACTAACATTACACATAAAAAGTAAACAGTTTTCTAGAACATTTACCCACTTTCTTTTATTAAGTAAAAAATACTTCCTCTGATTGAAAGACACCTCAAATCCTTTCGTGGCTATTTTCTATCCTGAATGTTTTTCCACACAGGAGGAATATTATCACCTAGGATATTGATATGGAAACAGAACCCAATCTCCTAACTTTGCTCTAATTATAATTTCCAAATCACTTGGATCTGATCTACTTTCAGACTGGTTTTAGACTTCTCAGTCTACTTGAACCTCTAGGTTCTCTTGGAAGAACATCATGTTTCTCTGGAACCTCTTTGATGGCACCTCTGTCCAGCCATAACTGTTTATCTACGGCATGCTGTTAAGTTTTCTTCCTAATCCCATAAATCCTTCACTAAACCTCCACTATCTGAAAATTGAATTTCAGGCTTTAAATAAAAATTATAAATATACTGCATGAAGAACATACATTTTAGATTACATAATAGGATCTAAGAATCCTAGCCAAAGGGATCTAAGTTCAACTCTTCCTCACCCTTTTATTGTATTAATTTATCTGTTTATCTTTCTTTCTACAAGTCATTAAAGGCTAATGTTGTCTCAGAAGTCAACAGTCAAAAGTCTTCCCCATGTATGATGTCATACAGGGTTGGGAGATCTTCACAAATTCATTATATCATTACATTTCCATACAGGTTTTCTAAACCATCTAAATTGTCTGAATATGGTCCCGACCTCATTTTAAAACTCCCAGATTAGATGGCTATAGTGCACTAATTGCAAAACAAGCTGCTTCTTTTCAAAAGCATCATCATCTCTCTGACAGTTCGAAGCTTTGGAGCCTTACGAATAACCTTCATGCATTATTGTCTGACCTAAATAGACAACCTTCTCCTGGCAATATTGCAACTTCTTCTGTGAGATCTTATGCCCCTTCTGCAGTATCTTTAGCAACTGAATTGAATCCTTATGACATGTTTCCTCATTTGATGAGCCAATGATTATGTTATTTACCTTTTTTAAATTACCATGCTTAGTAATATCTGATCTATCCCTGCTAAATCGTCTTTCAATATTTTATTGAAACTGTGAGGGCTATGTTTGAACCCTTGTATTACTTCATCATCTCTCTCATAACGTCTGAATCTATCTTGGCACTGCAAATAAATGCATGTGTCATCCATACAGCTTACACCCTTACAAGTAAAAACAAGCAAGAACTGTGAGTTAGGATTCACCAGGGTCCTACTGCAACCTGTGACATTAGTGTTGTAACATTTAATCCAATTTTCTTACTTTTTTCCCCCTAAAGTCTTCAAATGTCTCCACTCCCTATATGATCTCTTTACTAGCATCATTTGGTGATTATATAATGAATGATTACCTTAAAAATGGCTCCTTCATCTATGAGAAGCAAAGAACAGTATCTTCAACTGCTTCAAGACTAAGGTGATATATCTTTTACATTGTCTAATGTAGAGTTGCACTCTATTTTTCTCCAAATCTGAACTTTCTACAAGTCCTCAAACAATCAAAAACTACTGAAAGCGATGTTTGGACTCTACAAAGAATCTCACCATATCTCTTCATATATTTAGAATTAACCTCAAGTTATCTCTGCATCTAGTGCTAACTGTAAATATTAGTCTATGACTACTGACTCGTCATTGTCATCATTTATCTTTTCCTTGCGTGTCTGTATCTATATCTGTGTACTTATTTAATACTCTAATCTGAACCCAACTGTCTCCTATAATTGTTTCTGTAGCCCTTTTGTTGGTGCCTATGGCCAAAGCTCCTCTGGATCTTGTCCTTCTCACCAGATGAAAGTCAAGGAAATCTTTCCACCATCTCTCTCTCTCTCCTGTTCTCTTTGTTTCTTCATCTGGTTCCACATCCACATTTTGTTTCTTTAAACGTGCAAGATGTATATCTACACAGTCACTAAACACCAGCCTGGAAATGTCATCATCACACTCCATTGTCCTTTGGCTCCCTTAGCCAATAATTATCTACTAGTGACAAAAGACTCCCTGGGAGAAGCAAAGTTAGTTTTTCTCTGCCCTTTCCCAGTCAATGTTGTAGCCTTCAGAGAGAGAGATTGAACAGGTCAGGCACAGATGATCTTCCTGGAATTGTTTATCTTAGAAGGGTTCTTGTAATAGGAGACAGCATATGGAGAGGTTCAGCCCTTCTTCTGGCCCTATATGTCTATGTGTGCCTATGGTAGACAACACTAGTTACATGATACCAAATGTAATCATCCTCATTCAACATTGCTTCTTCCTTTTTCTGAAATTCCAGCAATACCTTTAAGAGAATAAAGTAAGTAATTTAATATCTCCAATTTGATCCCTATTTCTACCATAAACTCACTTGAACTGGTTTGCTTTTAACTTCAATAGACTTATTATTCACACATCATTCTCAATCTCACTGATAATGATCTTATCATACACATAAATCCTTTGGGCGTTTCAGATCAGCCAGGTGGCTTTTATGACACCTACTTCCCCCAGCAGAACACTCTTATAGTATACCCAATATATATTTTTACTTCCTTCACACATATGCCCTCATAGTCATTAGTGGAATTTACCTTGCATTCTTTTCTTAGTTACTTCTTTTATATTTAGTCCACATTTCTGGTTATCCTTTATATATATATATATATATATATATATATATATATATATATATATATATATATATATATATATATATATATATATATATTGTCCTTATTTCAATTGTTCTCTTTTCTTTTTTCTATTTTATTCTTCTTTTATCTTTTTCTTTTACTTTAATGGTTTCGGCATAACCTGAAACGTTTGAACACCTCATTTGGCTTTTACATCAACATAGGCTTGGAAACTCTCATCACCTCATATAGGATTTTATTATGCAATTACACCAATTCCTCCTCAGGAACTGCACAGGCTCAGTTCCAACTACCTCTTTAGTACTCACGTACGGATATAAATAAAAGAATAAAGATACAATGTCTTGGTGAACACACTTGCTTCATACAAACTTATTCAACCTTGCATATTGATTAATTATTTATATCATCAACTGAAATGTAACCATATCTTTTTGAAAATACAGTTGTTAACTATTTGAGTAATCACAATATATTTTCCTATCTTTTTAAACATACCTGTGGTTACTTTCAAGCTTAAGAAATAATCAATCAACTTAACTCGAGAACACTTTTAATCACTATAATAACATTTTTCTTTTTTATCTGTCAACATAACTCTTATTTATAAATGTAATGGATCTTAATTCACAGTCAAGCAACAGTCACCGAATATTTTACTGGGCTGCACTCAAAAACTCCCCCTTCCCTTTTTCGCCGCTCTGCCTCTGCACCCAAGTGCAGGCAAGGAGTGGCCTAGACTGTCTGTGAAAACATGCATTCCTAGAATTTTAGACATGCGCAGTCCATTCGCCAGTGTGATCTCAGAGTGAGATGAGCTCCCAAGCACACTACCAACCAAGGAGGATAACTGAACAATAACTCAAGCCCACTTCAACATAGAATTTCTTAATCTTACCGGTTTCAAAGCGGCAGATATTGCAAATAGCGATACACTATCACAAAGCAGTTTAAGCGATCACAAAGAAATCATAGAGAACTTCATGATCCTCAGCAGACAGACCAGCTGCCTCTCCATTTTTTCCCAACAGACCACATTTATAAAACAACAGTGACACGGAACAAAATGAACAAACCAACACAAAAACATAGAACACAAATTCTAATTTGAAGCTTCTTAATTTTACTATCGCCTAATCTAGTTTCACGTCCTCCAAAGGAGGCTCATAAGTTTTTAGCAATTTTTAATTTTTTTTTTAAAAACGTTCTCCCCCGAAGAAGACTCATCATAGATTGTTAAACAAAGTCCTCCTAGAGGCTCATATCATTTTATGTTTTTTACCTGATTAAACAAAGTCCTCCTTGAGGCTCATACGTTTTAACACATTTGAAAACGTTCTCTTCAAAAAGAGACTCATAATTTTAGCCGTAATGAACAGAATATCTTTCCTTATAGATAACTAGAACTCCTGTTCTCAACCAAAACATATATATATATGTATATATTATCTAATATAGGATATCCTGCGTTGCCGATGTGTGGAAAAGGAACTTCGTTGACACTGTTCTCGATTATAATAAGGTTTATTACATCAGAGATTTCAGCATCATGTTAACAGTTTCCAGATGTTTTCAATAAAAGTGGGGTAAAGTTCATGCATCTCCTTATACTAAATCTTAAGTCAAAGTTTATAGAAAGTTATAGAATGTTCATATACTACATCAGCATTTTTGATAGTCGTCATGGACGTCATGGAAGATTGGCAGAACAGGCAGCCAATTGACCGTACTCTGATCCAATGGAAATCACAATTGTCAGATTGACAGCACACTAGCCCAATGGCCCAATGGATTGGGGAGGCACCGGGGGGGGGGGGGGGGGGGGATGGGGTTCTTGTCTGTAGAGTGGTTCTGTGTATGACAGTAGCTAAGTTTCCATCCACTTGTCAATCAAATTATCTGAAGTTCAGTAAAAAAAATGTATGTCAATAAAGCCGGTGAAAGTGTGTTTCCATCCAACGGCTTTAAAGCGAATAAAAACCTGTGCGTAATGACGTCACATGCTGTTTTGCAGTGAAATTGGTATATTGAATTGATTTGAGACATTTTATGGTGTTTCAATTCATTTTTGCACTGAATCGCACAGCATTCAAGCAAACATTTGCGAACAAAGTTTTGCTAGATAAAATACATTGCGCCGTCTACCTACAAATGAGTAATAATTGCAGAAGTTATAACAGTGCTTATGTGCCAGCTGATAGCGACATAATAAGCTATAATAAGAAAACAACGACGGTATCAACAAATTGCTACGATGATGCAGATGCACGTAAATGCCCGACGACAATGGAGGTGGCCTGTGGTGTGGGAACGAGAGCGCTCCAAACTGATCTGGAAGATCGTGGTTTAGAGACACGTCACGGAAACCCTTTGGTTGAAGCATTTTCGGATTTGACCTGTTGTGTAATTTTACTGGCCCGTCCCTTGACCCAGATAAGCCTTGGCCTTCCGGTTCCAACCGAGAAGCGTATCGCCATTGCGCTCTACAAACTGGCTACATGCGCAGAGTACAGAGTGGTAGGCGAAAACGTTTGGGTCAGCAAGACCACCGTGTGTTTACGCCGTGTGCAATTCCATACGAACGAGGATGATGCGAAGGTATATACCTACCTGGAGTAGCCTGGTTGACACCAGACCCTTCTGTCTGGGTCTGGGGAAGGTTCATTCACAGCCCATTTCCAAAGGGGCGTCACCAACGGACGCCACTCAAATGCCTCTGGGCACAATTGGGTAGACCTAAAACCAATTAGAGCGATGAAGGAGATGACTTATGCAGAGCGACGGTTGTGATTGGTGCCTCAATTTGGAAAAATTGGAAATGGGCTTGAATGGGCTCTTGGTCTTGGACTTGCAGATCAAATCTCAAATTTGCCGGAAGTTCGTCAGGGTTTGTGGAGTGGATAACGCGCATGAGATCTTGCTGCGTAACTATAGAACGCACCTGGTACCTCCACGCCACAGGTGTATGGCCCAATAGACGGGACTCACGTCCCAATTAAACCCCCTGCTGAAGGCTGCAGGGATTTTGTCAATAGAAAGGGCTGGCTATCAATCGTATTACTACAGGCTGTAGTAGACGATTTTTGCATGATAAGGGACATTTGCGTTGGCACTCCCGGCAGTGCGCATTGAGCGCGGTCTTCACCACTTCTGACCCGTACAGGTGCGTCTGTTTAACCATAAAATGACCTCAAACTTAATAGCAATTCATTATTTATTCGGCAAATAATGTTTCCATCAGCATTTATCGCATAAGCCGTATATCGATCAAGAGAAAATCCGATGAGACCGAACGTATGAACTTTGAGTCGATATCCATGAAATTGAATCGAATGTTACGGTTTCCATAAGGCGTTTTTTATTCAATATCACTTAATTCGCATAAAAACATGTGGATGGAAACATAGCTAGTGTCTGAATAAACCTGTTCAGAACACACACACACACACACACACACACACACACACACACACTCACGTGGCGCCAATCAGCTGGAAAATTGATCCTCCCAAAGACTAACATTCACAAGAAGACGGGTTTTGGTAGGTTTGTTTGGAGACAATGTTGCATTCAAGTCTCTGCTGATCAAACTTGAGTTTTTCTGTTCTTTATATCTCCATCCTACCTCAGGCAGTTTGGCTCCTGTCTTTCTTTAATGGAATTTGTGGTCTATTGACAACGCTCTTAAATATAAAGAGTTCTTTCTTGGTATTATCAATGATGGATAAAACATAACAACTTCCCTCATAACTTGAAAGTTATACTCAGAGCATTTTAGGAGTAAAACAACCACTGGTTTCCATTTACAAGTTAAGTACGAGTTGATCCTGAGGTGCCCGTTTTACAGGACACATAATAATATGTTTTCACACTTATGTGATGCCTCCCTGCATTAAAATGTTATGCTCTCTGAAAATGTTTCAGCAGTGAAAGTGCTCCCAACACTTCAATAAAATGGAAAGGTAAAGTATTATAGTGAGGGGAAAAAATCCTCAACTGTTCTTTCCATTGCATTGCATTGATGATGGTTAACCCTAACCCTTTTTACATTTTACTGAAATTACAATGTGAACATTTAGAGTGCAGGTAATTCCACCAACTAGTGTCTGGAACCTCTCAGCTCACTTTCGATTTCCAGGGAGTTCTATCTAAGGCACAGACCAAAATGCCTCAGGAGGCATTAGATAGACCTAGAACCATTCGGAGCAACGAAAGACGCAAGTCTAAGCAACACATGAAAGTCAAGGCGGTGCTCGGTCGGTTTTAAAGCACTCACAAACCTTCTCAAATAACAGCTAGACAGTACACTAAAATATGTTTCTTGAAATATTTTAGGCAAGAAATATGCCCTAAAGAAAACTCAGGTCCAATTAACAAGATGATTCTCTCACCGATTGTTTTCACCCCTCCCTCTTGGTTGAATCCACCCAATCAGTAGGCTCGTTCGAGATGAGCCAACCATGCGCGGAATCGATCAGCGGCGATTGCCGCCCAATGCCTTTTGAGTCCGACTTGATCCCGACTTGCTCTGATGTCACGCACAGGTGGGCAATGATAACCTCACGACATCAAGGTGGTCGCAGTTTTTAGAGCCAGGCGTCGTAGTTGCTTTCCACCGACTGCAGGATCCAGGGCATGATGGGAAACGCATCGCTCTCAGCTTATCTAACAGCTGATTGGTTCAGAATCGACTCAATAATATGAAGCTTTATATGAACTTTTTATTGTTTTTGAATTGAAGGGGATTTATTTGTTATTTGTCTGATTTGAAGGCTTATTCTGTACAGAACACGTGTGTCTGATGTTGAGGTTTAGATACTTGACTGCGGCTTTTTGTCATATCCCACTGCTGCCTCCGCCTGCTCTCATTCACTTTACAGATGATGCGCGGTTAATCTCCAACAAGCCTAATAACTGTGGGGTTTCACTCGTTTTCTTTCTAATCCAGTCTAATTATTTGCATATATGCTCTTCATACAGCTGTTCCTATATCTTTCTGTCCGTATCCCATGTCCCACTGACACCAGCATCAAGACACACACCATGATGGGAGAATCAGTTGCTAAGCCCAACTGATCAATAAAGCTTTGAAATTGTAGCCTCTTCTGATTGGACTGTTGGCAAACAAGGTAGAGACTGGCAGCACCAGTCTTCAGGCTGTTGGCATCATGAAGACGGGCAGTATCGACTTTTCTATCAGTCCAATTTGGCAGATGGACTGCACAAAACAGCAAGAGGTCCTTGTTTTGCTCAGAGCTGAAGTTTTCTCACAGTGCCATACTGTCACAGATGTATTATAAGACCTGGATACAGCGTTGGAGGCAGAGCCCCGTTCATTCATTTTGAGAGCTGCTCAGTGGCCCATAAAGCCTTCATGGTTCCAAAAAGGGCCCGAATGGTCGGTGCTGCTTCTGCACTGTATGGCCCATATAGCAGGTGCACTGGTAGTCTATATCCACAACGTTTCACTTCCAGGATTGCTCTGTTGTCGCTGGAAATTCCGCTGGATCTTTTCGGTCGGATGTCCATTACCTTCTCTTTCTTTCTGTTGGCGTTTTAAACTCTCTCTGGATTTATGCTGCAGATAAGCTATGACGCAAACAAATCACCCATGTACAAAACAGTCCGGTTGTAGCAGGCTTCCCATTTGTAGCCGATGCTGTTGCTTTTGTTGGTAAAAATGCAGCCTGCTCTGGGGGAGATGGTGACAACATGATCCGCGGTCTCTGGGGGACACAACAACGGGGAATTTAAACGCTGCACGCCGGCGACAACTGCCATGACACTGGCCTGCTCTGTGGGATGCAAAAACGGGGACGCCACACACGGTAGACGGTGACAACAACAGCCGCCGGGATACGATCCACGGTCTCTGGGGGACGCAACAATGGGGAAATTAAACGCCACACGCCGGCGACAACAACGGCGACAACAACGGAGGACAACAACGGGGGGACGCGCTACAATAACGGGACAGTTGTGGTTAGGAAAAGAAAGACGGGGAAAGGTTGTGGTTAGGAGAACAAGAACGCGGAAAGGAACTACCACACGCGGGACACGATCCCCGGTCTCCGGGGTGAAAGTCCTGTATTGTACTGTACTGTACACCAACACGATAAAAACCATTTCATGAACTGCCATGAGACTGGGCTGGCGTAGCTAAGAAACAACATGAACATGCTTAAACTAGCTTCTCTCCTGTTTCACGTTTATAATGTCATTGTGAATATCTTATGGCTGCGTATATTTCTGCATGTTTAAATTAATTTTAAGATAGCAGTAGTAACATTTTACTTTTCAAAGTCATTTGTGCCAATGTGCTTCCCTGTTGCTAAATGTTCAGACTAATGTTTCTTACTGGAATGAATCCTCGCTGCAGGACTCTGCAGGTTAGGAGAGGCTGACATTTCAAGTTGTTTTAGAGGCACAATGTGAAGAAAATGAAAATGACAACCAAAATAGATATGTATGATGTAAGAGGTCATTAGCATTGATCACAATGAGATATGACTTGTGAAAATGGTATGCGATGGTGATATATATATATGGTGTGAGAGCTGTCCAGTCAAGCAGCATCAAATCTGTGGCCGCTAATTACTAAACTAATCAATACACGTCTCATTCAAAAATGCTTTGTGGCATTTTGCTGGTGCCTTTTAGTCATTCCCCTGCAGTTAACAGACCCTATGACAAGATAAATGGAGCCATTCAGAATAATGAGTGCCACAAGCGCGTAGGTCAAAAGCTCTTTATAGTATTAAATTAGAGTAAGGGTATTGAGCCACGGGTATTAAGTCAGTTGAAGGGGGAAATTTGCACACAGCATGAATTTAGGACAATACGGCAGTAATTGGACTAGATATTATATCTCATAACCACTTTTTTTTCGGAGCACAGGGGGACTGACAACAATTTGCTATGTAAATGTTCTGCCTGATACGACCAGCTGAGTAAAAAGACTGAGAAAAGGGTTGCTTCATTCGAACCTGCAGACACTTATATTCTATAAACTACTGTTAATAGGCAAGTTAAGAGTTGTTTACCACCAGCCAGGCTCAATGTCAGCATCAGGGGTGGAAATGAAAGAGCCACTCCTGTCCTGTACAGGATTGGAGTTCATTTTTGCATTACAAGTCATATAAGAGAAGCAACTGAACTAAACAAAGGGCTGCTTGGGTGTGCCCAAATTATGTGATATTAGGGCAGAATGAAGCATGCCGGTGTCCTAGTAGGACCAAAAATATCCTGGCTAAAGCAATGGTTCAGTATTTTGGGAAATTCACTTATTCGGAGTCAGACAACAAGATTAACATCAATAACGCATTAAAGGGATACTTTGCTGATTTCAATCCAGCTCTGTGTCGTCTTTGTGTGGGCAGTGTGCTTAGATAAACGGCGGTGTGTGGCTTCCCTCCGTGGCAGCAAAGCACGGAGCTTGGAGCGTCCGGCAGACCTCCGTGCGCTGTGGGGAAGCCATACGTCGTTCATCTGCACACACTGCCCACACAAAGATGACACAGAGCTGGATTTCAATCAGCAAAATATCTCATTAAGTATGGAGCTGTAGTTGGGATGTTGTTAGCCTAGCTTAGCGTAAAAACTGAAAATAGGGAAACATGCCCAAAAGTCAGCACTTCTAAAGCTTGCTAATTATGACGTATCTTATGTGTTTATTCCATCACATGGGCGTCGCAGCTATTAAATGTCAAGTCCCACCCACTTTTAAAAATGATTAGGTAAGACCCCCCCCCTTTCCCACACACACACACACACACACACACATTTTTACCATATTTTTACCATGTCAAAAATCATCATTCTATACCGTCAGTGCTTCATTTTCAAATTGATTTCAATTGAATTGAAATCCATTCCGCTTGCTTAATAAGAGGCAGATTCTCATATTGCACGCACACACGTACACACATAAGTGCGCCGCTAACGTTAGATTGAAGACAATGACAAATGACCTATTGTTCCTTTTAGTTTGGAGACCGGAGGAAATATGAGGAATTTCCTGAGACACCCTCCTGCTGGTGTGTGGCTTTCATGAAGAGATCCACTTCACACACACAAACAGTAAATCCCACAGAGCTGCTGTGGTAGTTACATTAGAAAAGACATAAAGCGAGAGCTCCACGATAAGCAGTGGAAGCTGTGGTATTCAGATAAGCCTCCGGTACCTGATGTTTTATACGGTCGAGCTTCATATCATAAACTATCCAAGTCAAGGACGTGTGATGGGACACAATGCGGGTGTGTGTTGGCCTAAGTTATGATAACCTTGTCATCACTTGTCAGGTCTGTAAACTTCATCGCCATTCCTAGCTCATCCCGGCGCTGGGGAAGCCGGCAGTTAATAGAGATTTAGACCTTCAGTGATTCCTTATCTGCTTCGGTGCATCTCATAGCAAACTATTCCCCTGCTGTTCCCTTGATTTGCCTTTTGTCTGAGAGCCCTCATGACATATAATAACTATAGTGTCTGATAGTAATTGATCACAGCAGAATTATCAGCTGCATAGCACGTCCTCAAGGAGTGTAAAATTGATATCGTGGGAGTACTATAAAGAATAATAAAACTTGCTCCATAAAGTCAGTGCTGAGTAGTCTTCTGTACTACAGAGACACATTAAGTCATTGTAGGATTATTATAGGGATATTATAGAATATTATTATGGGGCTTATTTATTTTGGAAATCTCAGTATTTTCACATGGCAAGGGGAGACAGCGAGTGAGTCGGGATCTTAATATATAATCCTAATAAAGAGCTCAAATAGAGTGAAGGGACACTGATTACTGTAACAAAAACCATGCATCAGTACCAGCTCCACCTTGACAGGAGAGCAGGATGGCAGTGTTAGCAAGGTAGCCATGGCAACAGGATATCTGTGACACAAAAGTGTGCACACACGTGTGCAACACCTTTACACAAAGTCACAAAGATAGGTGTCTAAATTCAGTGTTTTATGGTTAAAAAAAAAAAAAACACATGCAGAGCCATTTTTTGCAGCTGGAGAAAAACACTGACGTACACACTGTTATGCCACTCCTGACTCTTAGATTGTCCATCTCCGTCTACTGCATTTTGCTGATGGATGGGCTCATTTGCATTGCTCAAAAAACGAGTTAGATTGTAATGAAGTCAGTAACACTTTTAAACTTGATAAATCAGACCGTCAGCAACTGATTTAATACATGCTCTGTGACTTTTAAAGCTGAATTGAAACTTGAACTTATTTCATTTTTGTGGAAGGATATATATATATATATATATATATATATATATATATATATATATATATATATATATATATATATATATTTTAACTTAAGCCTGTTATAGCCCTGTTTAGGCTACATACAGCTAACTGTACCATTACAATTACCGTTAGCAATTTAAGACGCATGTTCCTTCCCAACATTTGATAGGACCGTCATGGTGCTAACTTTGTATACCACTTGGAAAGTGCAGGTTAGCAAGCGAGGCTAACTAGCATCCACTCAGAGAGTGGTTGGCCCGGCTCGCTATCGTAAAGCGATGTTTCCCGCTAGATGTTTCTTTTCATTCATGCTCTTTCAATACCTGCTCAGTCATTGGCAGCATCTGTTAGTAGATAATCTACAGTGCACAGCAACATTTAGCAGTTAGTTATGCACTCCATATCTGACTGGACTGAACTCTCTGCAGGCGTCTGTCTGACAGTCTGTTAATTGGATCCGAAAATTGGCCGTTAAACACTTCAGTTCCTGCATTCTGATATATTTTTCTGCAATACTTTATTGCAGGATTCATTGACGTTTTTAAGACAAGGACCCCTTAACTGAAAGAGATGGAGCACGGACCCCCTACTACATATATTGTATAAATTTAAGTTGCATATTAAACTGGGCCTACAATAACGTGTAGGGCGGCCTAACACCTTTATACATACATTTTTTAGTGCATAGAACACTAAGCTATTAAAATAACTGCTGGTATGATTTTATAAATCATGTTTTAATGTTACACATACATGTGGCCCAGTGAATCCTTAGGATGAACTGTATCTATGGATTTTAGTGACCTATTGGGCCAGTAAGCCTATCGGAAACCTTCAAAAATGAACAATAATTTGGCGGCCCCCCTGCAGTAACTCTGAGGACCCCGTAGGGGACCCGGACCCTCTGTTGAAGATCTCTGCATTATTGTGTAAATGTCTTATTTATGTAAATCCCCTTTCCCATCACAAATACTCGAGCACTACACATACAGTATAGCATGCATTCTCACACATTGTTGTCATTTGATGCATTGTTATTCTAGAAAGTCGTGATTACGGCTGCTTTAAATCACAGGTGGGACAAATCAACTGCTAACAACGCTAGCCCCGAGCTGGCTAACTGTCTCTGTGGCAGCTGGAATTAAAGTTATATTACAAACTATGTTTAATGCCCGCCCACAAAGATGTTGCACCAATTAAACTGTACTAACAACCAATCAATACCAAAAAGTCACACCCCTGAAAGAACACTGAATAATGTTCTTTTTGGTCATTTTGACCAATTAAGTATACAAACAAACAAAAAAGGCCAGAAATACGGATTCAGATTTTTTATTTTAATATCAGTTTGACTTTTAAATCCTGTCCTCTGGCTGTCCCGATCACGAAGAGCCCGAGGAGTAAAGGAATCAGGAATAGTTGGAGTAAAAGACTCAATTCAGTCACACCTGAGCTGAGGTAGCTGCTCAACACCAGACTGCCATCTCTTTTCTATCAGGGTCATTCCCAAAGTGGCACTGAAGCCTGAATTTATCTGGCAGCCTGCATCAGTCTCTCTAGTTACACATTGCAGTCAGCCATCCAGGGCAGAATAAAATGATTTTGCACTTCTTCTTTACACACACACACACACACACACACACACACACACACACACACACACACAGACTGCAGTCCGGCTCGGTGGCAGAAGAAGGAATTATTTGAAAGCAAAAGAATTCTTCTCCCTGTATGAATATATTTCAGATGCCATGCCTCCTATCATTTGTTTTTAAAAGAGCAAAAAAAATAGCAAATCAAAGCCAGGACACCAACAAAATTATTTTTAATTTTTAATTACAGTATATCCAAGTCTGTATTTTGTAATCACCTCGTTATCCTGTTATCAGTCAACAGCGTTTGAAATGTCTGAAAATTCCCTAACTGACAGAAGACTTTTTTTCCCCCTGATTGGCCAACGTTCATCGGCCGATGGCTGAATGCAGCAGCCAGTTGGAGTGATGGATCTCCCACTCCATCATGGGTAATGGGGTAGACAGGAGGAAGTAAACAGGGGCTGAGGTACAGGTAGCGCTGATAGAGAGCAACACCGCGGGCCAAGGTTGCATTCAATACCATTTATTCAAGTTTATATGAAGCGGAAATGTTGTGCGAAGGTGCTGGACAGGAGTCATTTACCTCTTCTGGCTCTTGGTTTTCAATCACAGCGGCTAAACAGAGACAGGGAACAGGTGGGAGAGGTGGAATCAGTCAATTCAACATGCGTTAAGTGCCATGAAGACATGATGTGCAGTCAAACGCTATGATCCTTAAAAGATCCTTAATCAATATGTTTTATATTAACAATGGATCAAATGACGATGTGTGTGTATTGTAAAATGAGTTGTCTCGCGTACCCACACAACATTCCGGGATGGGAGAAAATCGTGCTCTGGTTTATTGGCATTTCTTTAAAATAATCACAATCGTCTTGGGCGGCGCTAAGCCTTGGACTCAGCAACGACGCCTCTGCAAAATAGTCTCGGGAAGGAACTTGTTTTGGTGGAACACGTGTACGTTCAAAAGTAGTTTTAGTCGTGCAACAGAAAACTCAGATTGGACAGATAGTCTAGCTAGCTGTCTGGATTTACCCTGCAGAGATCTGAGGAGCAGTTAACCATAGTCCTCAGAAATCCACCGGAGGTTAGAACGCCAACACAAAGAAAGAGGACGGTGACGGACATCCGGCCGAAAAAGAGGGACATCCGGCGGAATTTCCGGCAATCCACGGATACGTGTAAACGAACACTTCTCTGAATACTGACAGCTGTACACAATGTTATTTTTGAAAACGGAGAGGTTGAAATGTCCGTTTATGAAAATAGCCGGCCACGTGTAAACGTAGCATATGAAAGGTGTTGCTCACTGGTGGAAGAAGTATACAGATCCTTTACTTCAGTAAAAGTACTAATACCACACTGTAAAAATACTATGTTACAAGTAAAAGTCCTGCATTGAAAGTGTTACTTAAGTAAAAGTATGTAAGTATCATCAGGAAAATGTACTTAAAGTATTAAAACTGAATAAAAAATCCTCCCATTTTAGAAAGTGTAAAGGATCCAAACAGTTGTGTGTTTAATGGTCTGATCATTTCAGCTGGACTTGGAGGCCGTTATATTGTTGGCTAGTTTCATTTAGAATAAAACATCAGATTTTATAAACTACATGTGTTTTGTGTGCAGGAATCTTAATGTGTAAAGTAACTAGTAACTACAGCTGTAACAGATGAATGTAGTGGAGTAAAAATACAATATTTCTCTCTGAAATGTAACGGAGTAGAAGTAGAAAGTGGCATGAAAATTAAAAGACTCAAGTAAAGTACAAGTACCTCAACATTTGGACTGGTGTTGCTCATAGTGATGAAGTCAGAGAATTATCACTCAACTGTGCAGCTCCCCTCAGTTCTACAGGCTCTTTTAGCTTATTGTTTTCTGGCCTGCTAATTCAGCTTATTGCTCATTTTTAACCAGAGCAGGCTAGAACTGTAATCGGGCCTTAAAAGTCAGGCCCGACAAGGCCCGAGTCCGACAGAATTCGGGCCGAGCCCAACAATTCCTTTTCAATTGACAGCTTTTTAAAAGCCCAAACCGGTTTACAGCCCGACATTATTCAAATGTGCGCACGCACACAGCTCTTTTGCCTTTTGTCAAGAATGAGTCATTTATACATTTTTTAACATAATTTATTCATGACTAACGTAGGCTTTAGGCCACTTGGAAGTTGGAACAAAGAAATTAAATAAGTCCTCCAGAGGCCAGCCTCTGTTTCACCTCCTCAGCATCCATTTTTGCGCTAATCGAAACGCATCACCTGACTGCTCATTTACCGCGCAACCGAACCCTTCGGGTCCCGTCGGGTTCGGGCAAAGATCATTAGCTCAGCGAAAACGCAAAAGGCAGAGCAGTATGTCCTGTATGTCCCTTACCAGCTAACATATTTCAAGATGGCGCATGAATATGGAGCGTCTACCCCAGTTTATGCAAATGCAAATGTAAAATTTCAAGCCAAAAGGAATACTTGGAATTAATGGTAGTGGTAAATATTAATGAAAAAAGGACAAGTTTGTGAACGGGCAACACAGATTTTGATAATGAACAACTAAACACGTTACACACTGGACCTTTAAGACCAATGACAATGGACCCACTCACTTTTACCGTCTCTCTGCACATCTGTCTGTTCACTTTTCAGAGCGCACCAGGAATGCCCAAATACATTAAACTCCATTCTGTGTTTTAGCTACAGCCTACAGCCATTCCACTTGGCCAGAGTCCATATAAACTAATCTCCATTCTGGGTTTTTACTACTCATGCCTAGTTCTGCACTCCCGCGCCACAGCAAGCTAAACAAAAGGTGGCTCTGGCTGTGAACTCACAAATTGTCACTAAACAAGCTGGGATTTAAGTGAATGTTCATTCACTCAATGCTGCTTTTAAAAGGCAGTATTGAATTACAGTTGGACTTACACTAACGTTATGTTGTTATAACGTTAACAGTTATCTGACGTTTTTGCTAGGCTAGCTGGCTAGCTACAGTAATGTTAACATCAATCAACCAGTGTTAGCAGCTCTTTGAATCCTGGCCAAAGAGAATAGCTAGTTGTGCCAGTGCTATGTGTTGATATTAAAGCCAAGGTGCTACTGTATGGTTATCCTCACTGACTAGCAAGGGAGGACCCACCTACATGTCTCCATATCCCACCATGTTTTCGTCCCTCCCCATGTCTCTGTGTCCGTGTGTGATTTTTTTTTTTTCCTCCATGCTTTATCTCTCCGTGGCTCAGTTCACAGAGGCATGCTGGGGAGGGAGGCAGACCAGCGGAAAAGAGGTGATGATGAATGACACAACACACACTCTCTCCCTCCTTCCTCTCTCTCTGTCCACCTTTCTTTTTTTTTTTGCCCTCCGTCTTTTCATCTCTCTCCCGGTCTCCCTGTGAGAAAAAAGCTTGTCTTCTTCCTGTGGCGTGCGGCGGGTGACGCTGTGGAGCTGCACAAAGAGAGAACACCGTCCGGCAGCGGGACAGCCAGACATGATGCTCCTGGCAGCTGGATAGAAAGAAAGGCCTTACAAATCACTTCAAGGGCCTGTCACTCTCTGCATGCGTCTCGAGGACTGTGGGGAGCAGGGCACTTCATGTCCAAGGAGTTGTGGTGTCGGAATTGAATAGAGCTCTATCTGAATGACACTCTGTCTGTTGAAAGCAGGCCAGGGATTGGCACATAACAACCAGTGTGGCAGCCATAAAATGACCAGGGACTGCATCTTGCCCAAACTGGGGCGTGTGCATGTAAAATGCATGCATCTTTGTACTTATTTCCATTTAAATGTGTGGGTCTGCCTGTGTGTGATTAGGAAACTGCGCTTTTTGTGTGTCAGAGAGATAGATAGACAGAGAGAGAGAGAGAGAGAGAGAGAGAGAGAGAGAGAGAGAGATAGAGAAATACAGAGGTACAGAGGGATAGTTGAGATACAGAGAGATAGAGAGATGCAGCGATAGATAGATAGATTCTAGTTCCCTCTAGTCCGTTCCACTGGCACCCCTTGTGCGCACACACACATAACAATCTGTAAACTCCCTGGGAGTGTTTTCAACTCCTGTATTAAAGGCTATTCCCAATTTGTTTGGATCAAGCAACCGGGACGGCAGCTGAGTGGAATGTTAATAAAAGAAGTACGCCCTGCGGGAGCGCCCTGGCCGCTGTCATTACCAGTGTGGAGTGAATACTGAGTGCAGGTGCTGAGGCTGCAGACACTGGGGGCTGGAGGAGGGGGGAGGGGGGGGATATGCCCACAGCCCTAAGAGATGCTCTGTTTGTGTATTTTTAAAGAGCTAAAAAGTTCTGTCTTGTCCACCATGGGCTTACATTGTGATTTGTGAAGCTGCGTGGAATAAAACAAGCACAGCAGTGTGTGACAGCAGGCTGATGAAGAAAGAGGAGACGACCACTCTGATTTGTGGGACAGGAGATCGAGGACATTTTGATGGGTGTAGTTTGTAGCTCCCAGTCTCTGAGGCAGGATGCGTAGCTGCTGACAGATCTGCTGTCCCTCTCCCCCTAGGGATGCATGATATAACGACTCAATATCGTTATCACGTTGCGCAATATTATATCAAAAGTGTTGCAATAAGTATGCAATATTTTGTTTATTTTGTGGAGCGATGCGTCCCGTCCGTTGTTGTTTGATTTAGAGCCCGCTTGAAACGCTATAATGATCATGTTTCATTGGCCAGTTACCGTGCCACTTGCACACGTCAGCGCATGGGTCCACTACATGACAAACCCTAT
This sequence comes from Sander vitreus, assembly GCF_031162955.1. Classification (NCBI taxonomy): domain Eukaryota; kingdom Metazoa; phylum Chordata; class Actinopteri; order Perciformes; family Percidae; genus Sander; species Sander vitreus. The sequence goes on along the minus strand of NC_135875.1, from coordinate 24,485,941 downwards.
GGAGCGTACCACGTGACAGAGTGACAGTGTAAGTGAAGAAATGGATAGAGACAAAAAAAAAATGGAACGAATCAGAGAAGGTAAAGTAAAGAAAGGACATAAAGAGAGAGCAAAGGGAGTGAGTAGAGCAAAAGAAAGAACACAAAAGTAAGAAAATGAGTGTTGCTCAGGGAGAAGACGAAATAACAGAGTAAACTTTAGTGGCCAAAAGTAATCCCATCCCGCATCTATGTCTCACAGGTAGCTATCCCGCAACTTCGTAAACAGTGCAGAAAGGCGGTGCGGGCAGAGTTTGGAGTTTGTCATCCCCGACCGACCTGTGGTCCAGCTGCACTACGGAGCCGTACATAAGTCTTGTCACATTTTGTCAGTATTGTGCAAACCTATCTCCCGCTGTTGTTAAAGCAACACTAAAGCACTTTTCCTCTTCGGTCCCCCTACAGGTCGGAAGCTGAATTGGCCATTACCGCTGTCGTAATGGTCTTTGGTGTTTTTTGCCCCCAACGTCTCCTCCCAGGCAGCGCGGCAATGGTTATGTTTAGGGTTAAGGTTAGGTTTAGCTGCCTGGAAGGCGCCGTTGGAGGCAAAAAACACCATCGAGCTATCGTAATGTCTCATTATGTCTCATTCGAACTACAGATCCGCTACCCGATCTGGCAAACTTGCATAGTGCGGTTACAGCCGATAGAGGGTTACGAGTTGATGAACGATTTTGGAAACATTATTTTAAGGTACATTACTTTGGTGCAAGTTTGCCAGATCGGGTAGCGGATCTGTAATTCGAATGAGACATAAGAATAATGGTAATGGTAACGGTAATGGACAAGTCTGCTTCCAACCTGTAGGGGGACCGAAGCGTAAAAAGTGCTTTAGTGTTGCTTTAAGATTATGACTTAAGTATAAGCTAACTGAGGCCTGAGGGCAACTTCCACCATGTGTTTCCAACAGAGATGGGGACTCGAGTCGCACTTAAGTCGCACAAACAGCTGACTTCAGACTTGATTCGGACTTGACCCAAAAGACTTCAGACTTGATTTGCGACTCGACCCAAAAGACTTCAGACTTGACTCGGACTCCACCCAAAAGACTTCAGACTTGACTCGGACTCCACCCAAAAGACTTCAGACTTGACTCGGACTCCACCCAAAAGACTTCAGACTTGACTCGGACTCCACCCAAAAGACTTCAGACTTGACTCGGACTCGACCCAAAAGACTTCAGACTTGACTCGGACTCGAGCTTCGAGACTCGTCAACAACCTATTTTCATGCAATTATTGCTTTTTAAATCAAAATGTATTCATGTATTTCTATTTTCTTTTATTGGCGCATATACGTTGGGGAAACGTATGACGAGCTGTATGTCCCCTGCCCTTTGCCATAATGTGCAACGTAACGCATGTGCCTATGTGCGCGCACTCACATATCAAAAAATGCATTGCCGATGGCGACACCAAATCCTCCTGGAGTTGTGCCTTTTCTCATTAGTTTTGCTTTCAATAACTTGGTAAACAGTGGCAGTAAGCTAACAGCTACATGCAAAGTGTGTGGCACCAAGATAAATGATGCCGGATCAACAACGTCGGACTTCATCAGGCATCTCAAAACGCACCTAAATAGGTCAGTCACTCACACGCTAATGTGAAAAGAGACCTTACATTTAGCATATATCGTCACAGGTAACAAGCTCACCATCGCAAAGTGTTGTGTTAATGCTGGGAACAGGCAAATTGTATCTTTATAGTTGTATTCATATGATGTGACAGACTTAGGTTAATACTGTATTTCACCAGGTCCGAGGGCTAGAGGGATGTATTAAGTAGACCCCATACAGTTATCCTACAACTGATTTTGATACTGTACTGTATGGATGGTAGCTACAGGACATGCTTTGAATTCATAAGATTTAACAATACAGTGTTAGGGACAGATCAGATGGCCAGAGACTTGAGACTTGACTTGGACTTGTGGCAAAAGACTTGAGACTTGACTTGAACTTGAGCTCAAAGACTTAAGACTTGACTTGGACTTGAGCTCAAAGACTTAAGACTTGACTTGGACTTGCAAAAAATGACTTGTGAACATCTCTGGTTTCCAATAGTCCTGGTCCTAGTGTGTCAGCTAGGGCGAAAACCTGGCTGTTAGCACTCTGCTCACGACTCCTTCAACCAAGGGTTGTAACTTTGGGTTCAGATCGGGGGTTTGAGATCGTGTATTAAAAAAAGTGACAAAAACCTCCAAAAAATTAGCGAAACAAATTGGGTTTAAGATGAATTAGGACTATAATCCCTATCATTGTAATACAGTAAATCCCTAAACTGTGGAGTTGCTAAAGGAATGTTTAGTAGGGGTGGACGATTCAGAAAATGTCACGATTCGATTCAATATCGATTTTTAGGCTCACGATTAGATTCAAAATCGATTTTCGATTCAAAAAGGATGCAAAAAAACGATTCACAGTATGTAAATGTAGTTACTTTACCCATGTGATTGCAGTAGACATACAATTTAAAAAAAAGAAACAAATTAAATGTAGTTTGATATTACATTATATTTCTTCCAAAAATAAAAACTTTTGCAACTAAAAACTGCAAAGTGCCAAGCTTTGGCCAGCTTTCAAATACATTTAATTCAAGTATAAAATAAAACTGTTAAATAAAAAAAACTTGTCGTTCAGAGTTGGGTGGGAGTTCAGAGCATCGAAAGAGAGTGCGTTGGTTGACTGGCACGTTAGGAGGAGGTACTTTAGGTTGTTGTTGGTCCACGTCTTTAATGTTAATCTCCGGGTGATGGCGGACCATGTGAGTTCTCAAGTTTGTGGTGTTTCCAAAATACTTCACTTTCGCTTTGCAAAGCCTGCATACAGCATGATTCCTATCAAGTTCTGTCTTCCCCTCGAGGTTATAAAAGCCGAAATGTGTCCAAACTCTCGCCTTCAATGAGGATGGAGCGTTCTCTTAATACATCCATGGGATGGAGCAGGTTGAATAATTCTTTCTGTGAGGTTTGCCATTGTTTGTGCCGACTAAACTACTTCTGCTGCAATAGTTCTTCTTTTGATTATAACAAACAAACCTGTTGTTTGAATGATACAGAAAATGAGTTCCATTTTGTTTTCTATTGTCCTTTTTATTGTGAACAGCGTGATTTTGTTTTTGTTTCGTAAGATAAAAGCAGAGATTGATTTGGTAAATATGGATGATGCTCAAAGACTGAGATGGCTGTTCACATATGAAACATAAATTAGCCAGTTATCTTGAGAAAGCTTGGGAGAAGAGGAAAAAAGCTCTTTATCGAGATGAACTGTAGATGAGGATTTGTTGTTTGTATGTAATGTGTGTGTGTGTGTGTGTGTATATATATATATATATATATATATGTATATATTTGTATTCATGTATTTCTCCGAATGATTTGTATATGCGACAGGAAGACGTTTGCTAAATAAGTAAGTTTGTGGTGTCTTGTAATCCCATGTGGGATGGGCCAAAATGTTTGGCAATGGACAGAAATAAAATATAACTAACTATAGCTTGAATCGCGATACCAATGTGAATCCATTTTTTTTTTTTTTTACACACCCCTAATGTTTAGGCTTAAGCATGTAAAGGTTGGATAAGGTATGTGTTAAAGGCAAGGTCCACACAAAGTCACACCACATGTTAAAGTCAGTATTTTAATGGCAAAATACCTGCTGTGCCATCACTGATTTGAGCATGGCCGGCCCATAGAGGCCGATAGGGCGCCGTCCCTGGTCTCAATCGGACAGGATTTAGGGCGATCAGGCAAACACGTCGTCATGGATGTCAGGGTTTTTCCTGCATACAGAGACTTTTGGCGCCCCCTCCCAAGGAGGTTTTAACCAGCCCGAAAGGACAATCCCCAGCACCAAAATGGTAAGAACTGAGAGCAAAAATAGTGATTCAAATCCTCTCTCAATGTGTTTAAGAGCAATTTACCAAACAACATTAAACAAGCAGAACATAAACTTGAATAGGAGAGTATTTAAATATTAATTAACTGGGGTTATTAACTCAAGCATAATATACTTTTATTGTGTATTAAATTGTCAGAAATAACAGATAAATGCATAAATTTCTGTCAAATAAGGTAACACAGACTCATTGCCTTTACTATACAGGGCGGATCATGCATACTGTCGTGCGTGGTCGCCCCCCCCCCCCAAAGACCCATTCTGAGCCAGGAACAACCCTGCATAAATACTGGTGTAAATGACCCAAAGCACCTTTTAAATTATGGTTTTAAAAAAAGGTTCCACCAAAAGTTCTATGAAATTGGCCAAGTTTTGTAAATTAATTATTGCAAGTCTGCATTTGAAAACAGAGCAATGCCAAAAATTAAGCACACACACATATATATATATATATACACACACACACATATATACATACACACATATACATATATATACATATATATATACATACACACACACATATACATATATATATATATATACATACATACATATACACAGCATATATACTTTTTTCAAATGCAGACTTGCAATAATTAATTTCCAAAACTTGATATGGTATGTATTATGTGTGATATATATATATATATATATATATACATATATATACACATATATATATACATATATATATATATATATATATATATATATATATATATATATATATATATATATATATATATATATATATATATATATATATGTATATATATTAATGTATATATATATATATATATATATATATATATATATATATATATATATATATATATATATGTATATATATATATATATATATATATATATGTATATATATATGTATATATATATATATATATATATACATATATATATATACATATATACATATATATATATATATATATATATATATATATATATATATATATATATATATATATATATATATATATATATATATATATATATGTATGTATATGTATATATATATATATATATATATATATACATACACATACATATATCATATATATATATATATATATATATATATATATATATATATATATATATATATATATATATATATAAGTCCACCAGCTGCCACTGGGTGAGGAAAGATGAAGCAGGTGTCACACTTCTTTATTTTTCATGTACAGGTTTGTCTTCAGTACGTTTACACATTCACAAACACACTGACTTCCTGCACATGCACACACTGAGACAGTCTGGCATTATATCACACTTCATGATCATACATTTATTGGGGCAGCCAGCAGGGTTGAAGAACCTGCATCACCTGAATCAATGCTGACACCCTCTCCTTATTCAACAGTGCAACCTCCAAACACGCATGAGCCTCTTTTCCGGGCTCTCCACAGTCGAAAACTGAGGCGAATCGAGAGATGTTAGACATCCTACGTGGAAATAAAACACCAGCTGACACGCCCTTCACTTTGAAATCCTATCCAGCCAAACTTATCGAAGCCATTTATCAAAATCTTCAGCAGTTTTCTCTGTGCGTATTTATCTTTCCCCATCTTTTAGTTTACAGGATACATTTTCTGCCTGCCTGAGAATTTATCCAGCCTCCAAAATCCTGACACACCCTGATGTTTGTCTATCTCCCCCATCTGACTCTATTCTAAACCAATGGGTTGTGTGTGGCGCACGTCTGCCCCCTAGTGACTAAATACCACCGTGACTGTGAAGCGAACAGCCACTCACACAGTACAACTTCCCACATGTCTAAATGTGATTATAAGCAGATTCATTTACACCTTCATCTAATTAGTGAGTATGTTTTTATGCTCTGCCACATTCAGTCACACTGAGAGCTTTATATTGGAAAGCTGCCAAGAGACAGCAGGGAATAACATACTGGAAGTATATGATTCATACAGAGCATAGTAACACATAATTAGTTGTCTGAATGTAGAACTGTTTCACACATTACATATTCTGCTAATTAAACAACCGTCTGGAGTTTCCTAAGAAACAAGGCTGGAAGCAGGCAACGCGAGGAACCGCCCCCGGGTCTCGAGGACCTCAGGGGGCCCTAAATGCTAAATACTGAGGCCTTAAGGTAAAAGGTAAGACATTCAGCAAACACACAGTATTAAAATGTAGTTTTAGGATTAGGATCTAATATTGTGCTCACATGGTACACATTTGTAAATAAATTAGCATTTGATCAAGTTACCACAGAAAACAAACTCATTTCTAACTAAAGCCATTTCAGACATGCAATACACGACATCGCTGGCTTCAACTATCTGTTGAAGTGACGGCTTTATTTTTGTTCCTGCTCTTCGTTCAGACACGCCGGACATTTACAGTAAGGGCCACAGTTGTAGGTGATATTTGGCCCCTGATGCATGAGAGGGAGCGGCGGTACACCAGGATTATCAGAGTGGTGTCAGTTCTCTCAACAAGCTGCATCAGTGATGGATTTCAAAACTTATTCGTGAGTCGTAACCACACGGGGACAATAATATCGTAACATACTGTAGGTCCCATCGGTCATTTAACATGATCAAAAAGTGAACTCTGCAGACAGCACACGCATACAAAGACCTTAAATTGGGACTCATTTAAAGGAGAACTCCGGCCAATTTTTACGTTAATCTTGATCGCTATAAATATGCTAGTACAGTCGATAGAAGAAAAAAAAAAACGAGCCGAATCGGTGCTAGTAACACGGAGCTGCTGCAGCTAAATGTAGCGCTCCAATTGGGCTAAAACGACAGTTGTGGGGGCGTGATCTAAAGAGTGCCTCTTAACAGACACAAAATATAATTCAAATGTTTGTGCAACATGGCCCTTACATGACAACAAGATGCATTTTAAACTCAGACATCCTGCCGGTAGCTAGCTCGCCCTGTTAGCTGCCGTCTGGTCGTCAGTGTATTCAGCCAGGCGATGTGAAACCATAAGAAGGGCTGTGTACTGAATTCAATACTTTTTAGGCACCGACCGAGTATCGAAAAATGCCTCGTCGTTAAATACCCAATTTCAGTACCTAAGGAGTAAATCTCATCAGCATCAGTGAGCCAATCAGCATGCAGCATGCTTCTACTAAGATCTAATAATGTCTGTGATTGGCTGTCTAACGTTACACGTCGTAGAGACACGCAGGAAAAACTCCACGTTACACAGAGACGCCTCACGTAGTCGGAGCTGGAACATAAATACAAAGATCTGTGCCGTAATGTGTAATGTCGTAATTCCTTTATGTTTTATAAAATAAAACGATAATGTATCGTTTAGGAACCGGTATCGAAGATCTTTGAACGATACCGAGCCCTAACCATAAGTTAACTTTCAATGTTGAAATGAACCGTTTTATGGACCTTAGTCCGTGACGCACTGACGTCAAGTTACGTCCTCATTTTAGTAGTTTTTACGTGACTTATTTTAAGCCAATCCCTGACGTTTTACCAACCCTACATATTTGTGTTGCCTAAACTTAACTAGTTCCATTTCACAACATTGAATACATGTTTAAAACTGCGACCGTTGAGTTAAATAGAACGGTCACATGATTAAAACTTCCTCTGCGGTCCCGTGTTACGTCACGTTTAAAATAACCACGGGGAGGCAGTAAATAGAACGGTCATAAATGTCATTTTGGGAGTCATTGACAATCGACCTATTCTGCTGTTTAGGCATGAGGATGTGTTGGACCATCATACTTTCTATTTTGTATGCTACATTTGATAAAAGTATTCCTTTATGAGCCTATTTTGCCAGTGGAATGATAGAGCTATGGTAGACTGGTGATGGTGCAGCACGTTTGCCCTGTATAGGGTTAAAATGGCGCCTTTGAAATCCTCTAAGTGCGGTCTTATCACTAAGTGTGCTGTTGCCAAAATGCCACGTTTACATGCGTCTGTGGGCTTCAAACTGAATGTTAAAGTTCTCGACAAACAGACAGTGACATGTGATGCACTAAAGCCTGCCTTCCCACATTTCTCCATTTCTAAGATGAAACCCTTCTTCCTTTTGAGTTGAGGTCAAACAGAGGGGAGGGGGGGCAGAGGGAAATAACGTGGCTATGGATAAGACATTTACACACATCTCCTACTTGTGCCCTACACAACCCCTTTAATGTTTTTTGCTTCATCCCACTAGCATCCTTGAAGTCTCCACCTCAGAGCAAAGCAGAAAGGATGGGAAGCACAGACCTGTCTAAAATAGAGTGAAGCTGTGTATCTTTCACTGTAATTGCAAAGTTCTGTGACCTTAACCCAGGGTATCCAGAGGTAGAGTACTGCTCCTCCTGCATGCAGTGGTGGCATGTAACTAAGTACATTTATTCAAGTACTGTACTTCAGTCCAAATGTTGAGGTACTTTTCTTTTTTTGCCACTTTCTACTTCTACTCCGCTACATTTCAGAGAGAAATATTGTACGTTTTACTCCACTACATTCATCTGACAGCTTTAGTTACTTTACACATTACGATTTTTGAACACAAAAACACATGTAGTTTATAAAATCTGATGTTTTATTATAAATGAAACTAGCCGACAATATAACGACCTCCAAGTCCAGCTGAAATGAACGAACGAACGCCGCGTTTGAGCTATGTTACTGGTTGCACATGACTGTTTTCCAAGATGGCACCCGCACGTAAACATGAACAGTACTGTCTTTATAATCTATCTTTTTAATAAACTGTCTGTACACATACAAAGTTCTCAATGCTTCGGTTTACATGAAGGGACCCTCATTATGCTACCGTGGAAGTGTGGTGCTGTTTTGAGCCTTGTTAGTGGTATAAAATATAGTCATTTACCATCTGCCCCGAAAGCTAGCGTTAGCAGCTAACCACCGGTTTGCGGTAGCTTGTTTAAAGCTAGAGACGCATTCGATTAGCATGAAAACAGATCCCAGAGAACGTTCAACTCGGTACACATATGTTATTAACCATTAGGTTCATTTTGCGCCGGAATTGTCCTTTAAGTAACATTTTCAATGCAGGACTTTTACTTGTTTTTTTTCAGTGTGGTATTAGTACTTTTACTGTAGTAAAGGATATGAATACTTCTGCCTGCATGACTAAATGGACTAATAGCTACTGAATCAGATTATATAACAATAGTTGTGAAGCAATGATGCCATTTTATTGGACATAGAACTCAACAACTAATAATCACACACATTTGACACATTATGATCTTGTAAAATTGATATGGCTAATGTTTAAGCAATCTAACGCCTGCTTACATATCCAGCAGACACGGAGCAACATTAGCATTTAATTAGAGCTGTGCTTCTGCTGACTAATGAATGCTGTTCCCTCTCATATTAGCTCTGCCGTGGTTTCCTGAGCAGCGTTGCCAGATGGGAAATGTTAAACCATCGTACCAGAGGCTTAAAATGATCGTATTTTTGAGGAAAATGATCGCGTGCAAATCATAACCACAGGAACAAATATGCATAAATGTGTAATTTTAAGATTATTATTTGGGCATTTAAGGCCTCTATTTGATAGAGCAGGTAAAAACATGAGAGGGGTGAGAGAGGGGGAATGACATGCAGCAAAAGGCAGCAGGTCGGAATAGAACCCACGGCCGCTGCAGGAAGGACTGAGCTTCTGTATATGGGGCGCACACTCTACCAGATGAGCCACGCAGGCGCCCCTAAATGTGTAATTTCATACGACCTTTTGACACGCCTATAAAATCTGCGAGCAGACGTAGCTATGATGCGTGGAAGGGGGTGCGTGCACACGAGTCCATCAGTCTAAATATTTGAGGAATAGCCTAGCATTAAAACAATTAATTACAAGACACCAAGGGCTGTAACAATTCCAAATTTCACTTTTCAATTAATTGTCTCAGAAATAATTGCCATTTACATAATAATTGTCTCTTTTAGTCAAATTGTAAAAAAAATGTATTTATGTATTACTTTTGCTAACAAATTACATTTTTGAATGAATCCCAGGATACATCTTTGTCATCACTGTCATGTGTGAGATAATGTAATAACACAGGTACATCAAACCAGCTGCCGATCGTAACTAAGCATCATAAAATGGTAAAATGATCATACTTTACTGTATGGCACTTATGGCATTATTGATCATATACAGAGGGCAGAATTGTTGTACTGCTACAATAATTATCGTACATCTGACAATAGTCCCTTTCTGACCGGAGGGATTTTTGCAGTTCCTAGAACCCTTTTTTTTTTTTCTCATGTTCCGACTGGACCAATTTGGGGATTATTAAGTTCCTCTGACCCAACATGGCATCATGACTTTGCGTAAACATACACGGCACTTTCCTAAAGCCAAATGGCGTGTTATCTGTACGCATTTTTTAAACTATCCACGTGTATGTCTACGCTGTATGCAGCGGATGTAAACATACACACCACGTGGCGTCGCCGCTGACCAACATCACACGCTTAGGAAAACAATAAACGGTTGGGTTTAGAAAAAGAACATTGGGGAAGGCTTTATTAAAAAATAAAAAAAAAAGGTTGATAAACGCCACACGCAGGACATGATCCCGGCTCTCCTGATATATACGATTAAAAGAGAGATATATATATATATATATATATATATATATATATTAAACGATTAAAAGATATATATATATATATACATACATACACACATACATACATATATCTCTCTCTCTCTCGCTTTCTTTTAATCGTTTGTTCTAAATAAAGATTTCATTCATTCTTACCAAAGGGGGGTTCAGTGTGGACATTACTCTACACTGTATTTTTCTGTCTGATTGAGCCTGAGACCTACATTCTCTTTATTTCCCAGTTTCATGCCTTCCTTTTCCCTGTCCCCATGGACTTGCTGATGTCTCTCTGTATGCAGCACCTGGGGGGAGGCATGTTGCTCATCTCTTAAGCCCATTTAACAGCTCGTTACCCATCCGTCACCTTTCTCCCACTTTCCCCCGCTGTTCCAGGCAATCATTACTTCTTGGTCTGGCTCCATTTTTGCGATGTGGCGGAAATGAGCCGTAGGCATTGCAGAGCGGAGCAGATTTTTTTTTTTTACCACTGCACACCGTAAAAACACAAACGGGGCCAGGCGTAACGTGACTCCACACACACACACACACACACACACACACACACACACACACACACGCGCACGCACAGGCAAAGACGACACGGGAGAACCCAACGACACAGAACGCTCAGAGGTTACCCGTGGGTAATTCAATTGGACGGCAGGTAAACGACAGGAAGGCTGTGGTGTTACACTGCACATTATGCTCACTTACAATGATCCCACACACAGGTAAACTGTGAAAGACAGGTTTGGAAGTTCTTATTTTTAAAATGTAATTAATTTAAAAAGGTGCAGTAAGCGATGCTGCGCAAATATTGTTGATATTTAAACTCAACTGCCAAAACAAATAACTACTGGCCGGCACATTCAAATGATGCCTTTCCCCCCCCTCCCGCCCCTACCATCACTGCCTGTTGCCGATTGGCTGGAATAGTGTTTTGTGGCTCGTGCACTCCTTTCTGTTTGTTTTCCATTTACAGAGCCAGGGCTGTGTATTAACAGCAACGTATGTTACAGCACACACAGAAAATAAAGAGCTAGGTGACCGTGTATTCACTGAATTTGACAAAAAGGTGTACATTAACATCACTTACTATACCTTTAAGACTTTTTAAAAGACCTTTTTAAGACCATTATGAATGACATTTATGTTAATGTAGCCTAAGGAAGATGACCATTTTAGAGGCATTCTAAAGGATTCTTTAATATTCTAATTAACATTGCCATGGTGGAGATGTTTTTTTCTGCAGATGGAAGGGCAGCTGGTTTGGTTCCAAGTTTCCCTGGAAGTAGATCTGGATGCAGTTAGCTACAGTAGCTAATTCAGGGCACTACTTTCTGTGTTTCACTACTCAAGCCTGTTAGCAGTTGGGAAGCTAGCTACAATAGCTATTCCATGGGGCTCCTGTCTTCGTGTCATCAGAATTATGTAAAACTGAAGTTTATGCTGCATTACATTACGTTACATGTCATTTAGCTGACGCTTTTATCCAAAGCAACTTACAATTGCTATATATGTCAGAGGTCGCATGCCTCTGGAGCAACTAGGGGTTAAGTGTCTTGCTCAGGGACACGTTGGTTGATGTATCGCAGTGGGAATCGAACCCAGGTCTCCCACACCAAAGGTTATGTGTCACATCCACTGCGCCATCACCCAAAATGAAAAACATGAGAATTTCGTTTAACCCTCGTGTTGTCCTAGGGTCAAACTTTGAGCCGTTTTCAAAGTTTTTTCGTATCAGAAATATATAATAATATTGTATGGAACCCATGCAACGTTCTTCGCAGATAAATGAATAATTACTTCCATTGAATTTTGGGTGTTTTATTCAATTTCATGGAATTTGAAAAAAAAATAATAATAAAAGTAAATGGTTTTAAAACAGTAACTTTGACTGATTCACTCAACATCCTCCGATCTTAACTATTAGTCAAAATCATTCATAATTTCAGCTTCTTTTTTTATAAACTCAAACATTAGGTATAATGTCATATAAATTATACCCCCCTCTCAAAAATGGAATGTAATCAACACTGAATTCTCTACCTAGTGTAAACACAAAGTGCCGCAGTCCAGATCTGGGCGGTCAGACGGTGGAGTCCAGAGTCTGCTGAGGATCACACGAGGTCATCGTGAGGAAGAGGCGCTTGGAAAGCTCGGGGCCGACGCGGCGGGTCGTGGAGGTGACGCCTTCCCCCCTGCGGATCAGAAGGTCAGACAGCAGCGAGATCCTCTCGCTGTCCGTCTCGCACAGACCGTAAGCCTGCAGAAAGAGTAAGGCTACATTTGCATCGCTATGTTTTGGTTTAAAACCAATAACTTTTGCTACGTTTCCCCCTCTCATTACCCGTGCTCTGGCGTTTCAGAGCCCCTAAACCAGAGACATTTGGACATTTTCTTTCTCAGTATTGCAACTAGGGCTGCACAATATATCGTTTTTTTTTTTTTTTTTTTTTTTTTTAAATCGCTATCAACTTGCGCAATAAACACATCGCGAAAAGGCTGCGACGTATCGCGAAAACCACTAAAAGATTTTTTTGTTAGTTGAAAGAAAATATCAGCAGAAAACTGCACTTTAGAATGTAACTGTCATTCTTTTTTAGTGCTGCCTTTTATATTCAATTTAATGTTCAATTGATTTAATAAAAGTTAGTTGGAAAGGAGTTCCTTTCATTTTTTTTTTTAACTCAACAAGCAGTTTGTTGTGTTTTAGCAGAATACTCATCACTTTAATATCTGTTCATTTATCGCACGTACAGTAATATCGTTATCGTCATATTCAACAACATATTTTTCTCATATCGTGCAGCCCTAATTGCAACATTTAAATGGAATAATATGGTACTGTATGTGTACATTAACATCACTTACTATACCTTTGAGACTTTTTAAAGACCTTTTTAAGACCATTACGAATGACATTTATGTTAATGTAGCGTAAGGAAGATGAACATTTTAGAGGCATTCTAAAGGATTCTTTAATATTCTAATTCTAATATGTGGTGGAAATCCTCATACATAGGGTGAGATCTGACATAAGGCTTCACTAAACAAAGTCTTTTAAGTACGAAGGCCTAATGGTTGAGGGTTTGGAAACGATCAAAACCAACATTCGGGGTGGTGACCGATTAAAATGACTTTTACAGAGAGAAACATTTTACATATACGATTTACAGGCCACAGTGTACCCTGGGTTGAATGAAGAAATGGATTTTAGTCCTTTCCTGTGATCATGTTCTCTGTATATATTTGTTTGGGCTTAACTTGCGATATAGCCATCTAGTGGAATCTCTCTGTATGTGGATATTTACTATGCATGGCCACTTAGTGAACGGTTTTTAGTTTTTCTTGTACTTTTGCATGTGAACATTTACAGCCAGCCACCTAGTGGATTGTTTTGGCATGTTTTCATGTGGTAACGCACCATGTTAGTCAGGTGTTTCCAATTACACTACACAAAAGGGGAAATTGTTTGTCTGGGAAGCACACCCTGAAGAAGGCTGTCTGTGCCGCTACACGTGGGTTGCTTCTCCCCATGTCTTTTAAAAACTTTCTATTATGAAATAGCCAGTAAAATAAAGGCTTTTTAAATAATTTTGAAGAAGAGTGCCTTGGATTTTCCTGTTTTTCTACACTTAATTGAATTCCCAACCCCAAAGAGCACCTTCAAACATTTGATGAACTTCCTGAGCACCCTGGACTTTTTTTTTGTCTTTCAAAGTCTTTTAAGTATTTATTATTTGCGCAAAGAAGGTTCAGTTCATCAGGGGAGTCTGAGAGAATGAACAAAGAGTTTTGGGAGAGCAGCGTCCTTATCTAGTTGCTACAAAGCTGAAAGTGTGTGTGTGTGTGTGTGTGTGTGTGTGTGTGTGTGTGTGTGTGTCTCTCTACCTGGTGGAGACGCTGTGGCGAGGGATACGCTGCCAGGATGGCTGAGGCCATGTCTGGACTCACTCTGTTCAACTGTTGGATCTGTCTCTTCCACACCTGCAGCAGTCCCTTCCCCGCTCTGTCCACCCGCTGCCCCCCCGCCCACTCACTCTCCAGGTAGAAGGAGAAGCCCGTCTCCTCCCTCTCGCGCCTGAAACACACAGAGGAACACGGGAATTAGTTGTTTGATCGGAGGCTACATTTACATTACTTCGCCACGTTTCCCCCTCTCGTTCCCCCTGCTCTGGTGTTTCCGAGCCCCTAAACCGGAGACATTTGGAAACACTTCTGACCCGTTTTGGTTTGGAATCTTGTAGCTCGGACCAGAAGCTGTGTTCCAGAGTCTCCTCGGGCACCTCACAAAACACACATGGATCTACTTCACATTTCAACCTTTTTCTAATAAAAGTGAGTGAGCGGATGGATCTTATAAATTATCTTAAAGGGGTGATTGAATGATTATATAGGGTATTAAGGTCTCCTAATAGGGTATGTAACATTGGTTGGGCTGAAAATTGCCCGAATGCTATTTTATTAGGCCCTTAACTACCCTGTGAATATGGCTCTATTTGGAACAAGAGCTTTTCTTCCAAATATGGTATGCTCATGAATATTTAGATGAGCTGCGCGCTGATTGGTTTGAGCGAACCCCATAGAAACACATTGGAGACGAGACAGCAGGTCTCATATTTCAGACACTGCAAAGGTATACACACTATACCTATTTCAGACACTGCAAGAGACTTTTTTAAGCGAGAAATCAACTATATAAAGCTCAAATATGGGCCATTTTACGAAAATGTATGGCTAATTGCAAATTTAGTAAGACGTGTCGGACTTTAGCTAGGAGCTCCACACAGTCTGACGAGAAAGCGGCAACCTCCATATCCAGTGAAAGTCACCGTTTCCCTGGGTACTGGACTACTGGAATACTCAGGGCTACGCGGAGGAGCTGGCTGGCTACCAGCTGCCGGCATAACTAGAGTAGCTATATTTACAGTTTGAATTTCGTCACGCCACTTATATAACATCTACCCCAAGGTCTAAAGCTAACAATGGTGTCCGATTTCAATTTAATGCATTGTTGTGAACATTAGGGGTTTCGTTAGCTGCGACTGTCCCTCCATTCCTATGTTTACAGATGGCGGCTAGTTAGCTTCATTTTCGGCATAATTAGAGTATATTTACAGTTTGAATTTCGTAACGCCACTTATATAACATCTACCTCAAGGTCTTATAAAGCTAACAATGGTGTCCGATTTCAATTCAATGAATTTTTGTGAATTTCAGAGGAATTCTAAGAGGAGGCTAGCTAGCTCTCATTGATAGAGCTCCATCCAGCCGCAGGCTCTATCAATGAGACTCGCGGACAAGAGGCGTTTATTTCCCCGATCGCTGTTTAAATAACTCAACACATTATAATTACACACATTATAAGATTAACTGGAACCTGCGGTAAGAGATTGCTGGCGTAACAAGCTCGCTGACCGTGCTCTCACTCACACACACACCGGCCATTTAGCAGGAAGAGGGGAGCTGCAGGCCCCGGAGCTCTGTCAGGGCAGCGGCGTTTGGTAGTCCATTAACCCAAAAAACGGTGACTTTGCGTGGGTATGGAGTGCCGTGGGCTGCCAGCTGTGACGGAGCTCCATCTACCTCCCAGCAGGCCGGGGTCTGTGAAGGAAGGCTGGCCGGGCAGCGAGGCAGCAACACAGGCAGCACCGGCCGCTGAACTCCGACACACAGTCGTACAAAATTTGCAATTAGCCATAAATTTGCGTAAAACGGCACATATTTGACCTCTACATAGTTGATTTCTCGCATAAAAAAGTCTCAGAAGTGAATTTAGTGGTAAAATAGCAGATGACCAATGTATACAGTTTCTGAGATCTGCGCGATCTATTCAGAAGACTACCTGATCCCAGGTCAGTGGTGTAGCCTATGTAAATGTTTGGGCGTAACAAAGATAGAGACTAGAGCCAAATGAGGAGGAGCCGCCGAGTTGACGTCAACTAGGCAGCTCGCTGAGATTTGCCCGTTTTCAGAGGCAGTTTCAAATTGTGAGATTTGCAGAGGAAAGAGGTGTCAATGGGATTTTGAGGTTCTATGTATGTCCTAGTTACCCACTAAACTGTCATTATTCAACTATGACAAGGTAAAATCGGTTTTGCATTCAATCACCCCTTTAAAGTGAGTCCCTTTGACTTAAGGGGAAATGGGCCATTTTTTAGATTTCAAAGCATTACTAATACATTTGTTATTACATTTACCGTCGCATAGACTACATTCATTATGAAATACATTTGGTAGAGGAGTCTCCACGCTGCCTCCTGTTTATGCCCAGTGTACCAGAATGTTGATGAGATATGAGGTTTGGGTGTGTTAGTTTAAACAGAGATTAGTTCTTCTACTGGAGATAAAAACACTTGGTGCACTGTAGGGGTGTAAGAAAAAAATCGATATACTTGAGTATCGCGATATTTTTATTTTGCAATACTGTATCGATTTTTAAAAACACAATATTGATTTTTTTTTATTTTTTTTTACGTGCAAAAATATTCATGTAAGACAGTGGTTCACGTTTATGTTGTGTTTAAACCCCCTACTACTAAATGGCTATGCTGAGACGCACCACTAGTGTCCTTGCCTAACAGTGCCTAACAGTGCCTGACTTTTTGATAGAAGCTAACAATGTAGCTATGGCTGAACTTTGGCCTACTTTAGCATATAAACATTAGCTCACTAAGAACCTGGGAACCACAATCCCAAACTGGCAGTTTGATTTTCTACTTCTTTGACTTTTATGAACATCATGTCTTTTTTTAAATATTAGTTTTTCTAAAATTATACTTTAAATCCCAATATATCGCCTTACGCACAGTATTGAAATATTTTGCAATATATTGAATCATGACCCATGTATCGTGATACGTATCGTATCGCCAGATTCTTGCCAATTGTGTATTGGCAAGAATCTGGCGATACGATACTAGTGCACGGAGATCACTTTTGAGAAAACTCAAACGCTTAAAAACCAAAACGTAGCGGTGGAGATGTAGTAGGGATAGACCTATTATCGGCCCTGGCCAATTATCGGGCCATTTTTTTTGGGCAGTTTGCAGATGATCTGTATCGGCGTTTTATTTGCCCGATAACCGATAAAGTTAATGAATTAAAAAGTGCTCGGCTACAGCTCTGTGTCTGTCCCTCTGAGTCTGACTTGCCCCCTCCCCCCCCCCACAACACTACCTGACTCTCTGTTACTGGGTATTATGTTGAAAGTTTCTCATTAATTAAATAATTGCTTAAAGCATTTAAACAAAGTTTTCTGTTGGCGTTTGTAATATTCCAAAATCTTAACTTGGAATTAAAGATTTTCATTTTCACTGAAAATGCATATCGGTTCCAAATATCTGTTATCGGTTTCATTATTTACCAATAATCGGTATCGGCCTTAAACTACCAGTATGGGTCGACCCCTAAGATGTAGCCTGAGAGAAGAGAAGGACCTAGGCGGGTTGTGAGGCTGAAGAACTGAGAGAGATCACTCACTTGAAAGGGGCTTCTGCAACTGCTTTGGTTGTCATGGTGATGTGATCGGTGAAGTCCTTCCAGGTTGACAAGAAGCGGACGGACACGCCAGTGTGCAGCTGGAGATGCACCACTGCCTGATGGGATATTGGGCGGACAGAACAATGTGAACGAATATGAAACAATAAACCCCTTAAAATATCCTCAATTCATTCTTTACCCCTGAAATAAAATACCAAGCCCTGCGATGTGAATCAGATGTTCGGTAAAGATGACATCTTTAGTGATTAATACATTAACGGGATTCGGTTTATAGTGAAGTGAATAATTAAACACAGTCTGTTTGAGATGATGAAACATGCATATGTACTTCCTCCGCTAACCCTCGTACCTCCTCTACCTCCACTCGGGACACCTCCGGTCGCAGCTCCGCTCCACCGCTCTTCCTTTTCCTCCTCACGTTTCCTCCCCCCCGCTGCTCACCCGCGACTGCCTCCCGAAACCGCTTCTGGCCCTGGGACTTTTGGGATCTGAGGACAAGGCGTTTGGTAGTCCATTAACCGAAAAAACGGTGACTTTGCGTGGGTATGGAGTGCCGTGGGCTGCCAGCTGTGACGGAGCTTGAGATTGATTCCAACGGGAGAAGTGAACGTGAACGCAGATTATGAGTGATTCTTTCGCCCCGTAGCCACCAAAGTAAATACTGGATCCATTCTTCACAAGCCACACATCTCCAGAACGTTCTGACGCCAAAATGGCATTTTTCAGACAGAAACATCAGGAGAAAAACTTAGTTTGAGACGTGTTTCTGTCTCGGGACCAAAATCTCGCGAGATCTGGCAACACAGAGAAGCTAACGTCAGCTAACGTTCGGGAACGCCCTAACGAAACTAGCCTCCGTGATGCTAAATATGTCTTTTAGCTGTGTGAATATCTAACGTTAGCGAAACAGAATATTAATAAATTATACAAATATAACTTCTCGTCCATCCACACAACGTTCACTTCACTGTCAAACAAGGCCACGCTCCTTTAGGAGACAGGAAGTGTGTACCGTTTCATACCACTAGCGCTGTGTGCGCGATCTTTAGCAGAACGTGGTCGCGTTTTCCCGGAGGAGAAGAAGTAGCAGAAGTCACTGAAGAGGAAAAATGGAGCGGGCTTTGGTTTCTAAACGGTGGAAATGTAACGTGCAACATATATACACCCTTATTATTATATTCCTGAGTGCTCGGTTTGTTTCAGGGATGTATTAGAAGTCATTTTGTTTGGGTTTGTTTACATGGTGCTGGGCGCGCCCGCCTCCGTCACACAAATAACGGAGCATCTCCTGACGCAACCATGTTTTCAGCGTCCGAAATCTGGTTTGGTCGTTCCCTATATAGTTCACTTTTTAATAAATACTATTCAGGGAATAGTGAATGAATGAGGGAACGGTTTCCAATAGGGTCGCACGACATGAGGGAAATACGCGACAACGTTGTTGAATATCGCGATAACGATATTACTTTAAACAGATATTGAAGTGTTCTGCTGCTTTCAGTGTTGTGCTAAATACAACACACTGCGTGTTGGATTTTTAACTTATGAAAGGAAATCATTTCCAACGTTCTTTTATTGAACAAAAACACTGAATTGAATATAAAAGGCGGCACTAAAACACAAATCACAGTTACATTTCAACTTTCTTTCAACTAACGCAAACAATCTCTGAGTTTCTTTGGCGGTGTGTTGTAGGGGTGGGAATCACCAGAGGCCTCACGATACGATACCGTCACGTTATTTATGTCACGATACAATATTATTGCGATTTTAAACATATTGTATGTATATTGCAATTTATTACCTTTTTTTTTCCAACTTCAAATTTTTCCCAATTGCAAATGATGTCCCCAAAAGGAAACATCTGTTTTATCTAAAAAGATACATTTCTCTGTTTGTTCATCTCACTTCAATTTTATTGCTGCAAAATGGGATTGTCAAGCAGACAAACTGACCTACACATACAGTATATAATAATAGATCCATACTTGGCATCTGTGTGTCCATACAGTACTGCCACGGGAAATATCGCGATACTATGCTGTATCGGTTTCTCCCCCCCCCCCACCCCTAACGTGTCGCAGCCTTTTGTGAAGTGTTTACCGCGCCAGTTGATATCACGATGGCGATAAAGAAACAATATATTGTGCGACCCTAGTTTCCAACACAGCTATGTTTTTTGTCTCTCAGGACACCGTGGTCTGGGCGCAATTTTTATTTATTTTTTTGCAGGGTGGTAGGGGCTAGAACCTGCCCTACTCTGCCTCTGAATGGCTAGTACTCGTTGCCTGCTCTGGTTGGTTAGGTTTAGGTAAGAGGAGTGGGATTGGTTATGGTAAGAATGTCAGGGTGAGCCAATCAGGAATGAGTTCTCTAATTTATATTCATGAGTCTTCCCCTACCACCCTGTAAAAAAAAACATCGTGGTCTGGGCAGCTCCCTTTGCCCCGTTTCCACTCTTCTCACACACACACACACACACACACACACACACACACACACACACACACACCTCCCTCTGTTTGCATCAGGGTCATGCCAGACTCTGCAGCAGCAGATAGGTTTGGGTTACCTTACAAGCTATCAGAGTGCCATTTCTTGTTATGTTTCAATATTGTATTGAGTGCTATACTTCACACTGTTGTGCACAGTCACACCATCTCCTCTGCCTTCTCCAGCCAATCAATCAGCCTTCTGCTCTCAGACACTGAGCAACTGAAAGGCAGCAGCGGAGTAGGCCTGTAACAATTATTACATAAATGTAATTAATTTATTTTACGTAATCGCAGTTTCTTTGTTTAAACGCAATAAACTGCTAACATTAGCTAAGGTCTTAAGGCATATGACTGTTGATGCTAATTGTTGATTTTGTTTAGATATGCCAAATTGTAATTATATAAGCAATTACTGGTCGGACCGTTGAGCTAAAGCTATGCTAGTTGTTGACACTTCCTATACATGCTCATAGCAACACAAATGAAAATGGCTTTTATACATAAAAAGAGACAATTATATTGTTAATCGCAATTATTTCTGAGACAATTAATTGTACAGCAACATTTTGTAAATGTTACTCGGCACCTTGCTCAAGGGTTCATCCATAGATATAGAACAATAGATGTGACATGTAACTCCAGTGTTTCCTCTATGTTGATAGCATAGTGGCGGTCCGCCACGGTAACATTTCCAGCGCCACGGTATCAGAAATAGGGCAGACGCACAACAGGGTTTCTGCTATGTACACCGCGCACCACCGCTCCTTCAGCTGTTCATGAAAAGTCATAAACTCGTAGCGTCGTCTGCTCTACTGAACTCAAGCGAACTGTCATCCGCTCTCTCTCCCACTAGGGAGAGCAGAGCAACTGGAACAGTGACAGGACGTCATCACTCGCCAAGTTATGACAACCAAATAAGCAACAGGGCGAGTACTACTTCACTCAATAAGTGATAAACAGCAACGTAATCCGCACTCACGCCCGTGAAACAGCTACAGTTTATTGGAAAATAGCATTGTGGACATTGACTTTGATGAATTTCCTGTTTATCAGACCCCAGATGATACAAGAAGCTAACGTTAGCCACGCTGCTGTGACGGCCCCTCTGCCTCTGACTCGCCGCTGCAGGACACTGTGTGTACTCCTCCGACACGCTGTAGTAACGTTACTGTTTAAAAACTGTTTTCCAGGTTAGTGGGGGTGCATACCGCTCAAAACCAACATGAAAAATGTAGCTAGTAATGTTCACTCAGCGTTTTGTTTTGTTGTTAAACTGTGTGTAAAATGAGCGCTGACGTTAAATCACCCTACGGTACCGTCTATTTGCTGGATGGTTTCAAGGTAACGGTCGGTAGTTTACATTAGCAGATAAGCCCGTACTCTGACGTCCAACATGCCCCGCCCCCGCCGAAAGAAATTCTAGAGGAAACACTGAACTCTGACTTGCCATTCCAGGATGGAACCATATGACGGCCATCTTACCTGGGTTAGGTTAGATTGTTGTACATCTATCTAGTTTTTCAGACGTTGGCGTCTTTTCTCCTCTCCTATGTTGTCTCTGTTGCCCGGGCTGGGACAGGGACTCAAACCAGCTGTCTTTGGGCTAGTGCCACCTGCAACGTGGCTACATAAATGATTGCTGAGGTGATTGGTCAGTTATTGATCAACAGAAAAGCTATGTACAATTTTTGTTTTATTATATCTGCTTCCTGGCTCACCAATGTGACAATCTGCTGTTTCAGCTGTTTTATATCAAAGTGTTTTGGACTGACAAAACAAGCACTATAAAGATGTCGCCTTAAACTCTGGGAAATTGTCTTTGGCTTCTCCAAAACATAAACCATGACACCACATGCTATAAAATATTAAAGCCCCTATTATGCTTTTTTGGATTTTCCCATCTTTTAGTGTGTTATATTATATACAGTAGTTTTTTGTGTAAGTAATAGATGCATCAAGTATAAAAAAAAAAAAGAAGCACATTTCACTCCAAATGGAGCTTTCTCTCCCACAGACAGCACTTTTTCTCAACTGCCTGAAACGCCTCACCCACATTCCTGTTTGAAATCTCTCAATTAGTGATGTCACTGATTGAGAATGCCAGCCCAGGTTTACATATGTGCTGCCCATAGGTGCTGACTGAGCAAGCACAGCCCGCCCAGTAGGTAGCTAAGAGCTCAGACAGAATGGCTGGATCTCACTTTCCTTATTTGATAGCTCCTTGACTCCTCGGTCCTCGGCTGAACCGGAAGTTCTTCTGTCCCTCGTGTGTGTGTGTGTGTGTGTGTGAACTGTACCAAAACGCGGAAAAAAGGACTTCCAGTCGAACCACGAACGCCGTGCAACCAGTAACCAGTAACATAGCTCACGCAGGGCGTTCGTCGTTCGACTGGTCGTGACGGTTTTCCCAAGATGGTACTGTCTTTCTAAACTATCTTTTTAATGAACTGTCTGTACACTTACAAAGTTCTCAATGCTTCGGTTTACATGTAGGGACCCTCATTATGCTACCGTGGAAGTGTGGAAGTGTGGTGCTATTTTGAGCCTTGGCAGTGGTGTAGAAATAGCGATTCACCATCTGATCATTGATGGCCATATTTTATAGACTAAACAATGAACTGAAACCCACGCGCTCCTTCCTTACCTGAAGTATTTCTCTAGGTCAATTACCGCCAGGCTGAGGATGTTACCGGGGCGACGCCTCTGCTGCTCCTGCACCCAGGACGTCAGAGTTGGAACGGAGCCGGACCTGCCATGCCTCTCTTCCTGCATCACATACATGCACAAACAACGCCCTGCTGCTGTAAATAATCACTGGAACACTAATGTACAACATTAATCCGCCTCTGAAAATAGTCCCAAACATTTGCTCCTGTTTCAGTAACGCTTGATTATATATATATATATATATATATATATATATATATATATATATATATATATATATATATATATATATATATATATATATATATCTGTGAGATGTTTTCAAGATTTACGTCTTCAGTAGGAACCAATGGGCTTGGAGCAGAGTGTCACAGAAGTCAGAAAGTATTGCTGGTTTTGGACTTTTATGGGCCTAAGCCACTGGGAATTATTTTTTAATGTATTTTTAAGACATTGTTTAAACTAGTTACAGTGGGGCGGCTCAGTTGGAAACTTAGACGTTAATCATATTTTCAAATCTCCAATCTCGGTGCCTTGCTCAAAAGCACCTTGGCAGTGCCCAGGAGGTGAACTGGCACCTCTCCAGCTACCACTCCACCACCATACTTAGGTCCGTATGGGGACTTGAACCAGCAACCCTCCGGTTCCCAACCCAACTCCCTACTGACCCTCAGCTACTGTCACCCCTACTGAGCTACTGCCACCCAACACTAAGCTGACAATGAAAAAAATAAAGAATAACATCAGCCTGGTCCTTTTGATATTTCTATATTGCACAAATCTCAAGCGTATCTCAATTATTATTGCTTTCTCTCAACATGTATTTGTCCCGTCTCTGTACTGTAACAAGCCAGTCCCCCAGTCCCGCCTGTGGTAGTTGTTACCATGTGGCTATAAATCACTGCCCACCAAGACACAACATTTCAAAAACAGATTTATTCCGACTGCAACTTGGGCTCTAAACTGGGTCAACTACATCTTACACTGCCCTCTGAGCCAACTGCACTCTACCATATTATGGCCATGTGTTTATAGCTATTATTATTATGTGTTGACAGAACCATGCCGTTTCATACTTTACCTTCTGCTAAGCTATATGGTCATTAAAGTGAATGGAACTCTGTTTATTCGTGCGCTCATATTTGTTGGAGTCCATATTTTGTAATTAATGTACTTTTATTTATTACTCTAATAAAATATTAGATTATATTCTGATGTCATTTTCTGTTGTGATGCATTTAATGTTCCTCCATCTGTTCTGCTCTTAGCTCAGCTTTATTCTCATGGATCCTGTTGTTGCTGCGTGTTATTACAATGACCACATTTTCCCATTATAGGGTCATTAAACGTCCATCTGGTCTCACTGTAAAGCAGTGGGGTCAGTAGGTAAAGTGTGACAAGCAGCGGCAGCCAACCTGAATGAGGCCGTGGATCAGAGTGATGAAGTCATCAACTGTCATCTGCAGCACAACCTGGGCCTCTGGGACACACACCGCATCCTCTGGCTGAGGAAACATGGGGAACAGACATCACTCACACTCAATACTGCTTTATTATTGTCTCGTGGTACTGCACGATATACACAACTAAATCAGTACTCGTAAAACTGCTTCTCATTTTCAACTATAGTCTTATTTGTTTAAGGCAATGAAAGCAATGCTTTCCATGCTTCTTCTTGTAATTGTAAGCAAATCAAAGGATCTTTGTCAGATGCAGCTGCTCTGATGTTCCTGCACTACTGCATCACCAGCTGGTCTATGTCGGGTTCTACTATCCTAAAACCAGTTGAGCTTTTGTACAAAAAGGCACTCAAAACTCAAGATAAAAAAATAAATAAAAACCTTTCTCGTATCATCATTGCAAGATCTTAGAGAAACATAATTTACTGAGTTTTGATAATTTTTGTAAATTTTCCTCAATATGCTTAATTTATAAAAGTACTACATGGCTTGGCGCCACCCCCACTGCCAGAGTTTATTAAATACAGACAGACTCGGATCACCAGAGCTGTTGTAAACAGGGACTGTGAGGTTCCTTTTAGAAAAACCTCTTTCAGCCATAACGCCATAATCTATTAAAGGTAGTGCATTATGGAACACAGTACCCCCAACTATATGGTTGCATAGGTGTGGCTTAGAGCTAACCAAACGTGCAATCACCTCTACCTGTATGCTGTACCATATTAGCCCAGTAGAGCATACTAATGAATTGTGTCTCGGTTTTAACACTTACTAATGAATTGTCCTTGTCCTGTTTTTCTTTTTCTTTCATCCTGTTTTACCCTGTTTTATATAGCAAATGTTACTACTGTATATCTTTTGTCCTTTTTTATTGTAATTTCAACCTGCCTAATGGACTACAGATGGAAATTAGCCCTTGGGCTACAATCTGGCACTTTTACGTGTACTGTTGTACATGTTCATCAAATGTGCATTGTCCTGAAAATAATAAATTAAAAAATTAAAAAACTTTGTTTGTTTGTTTGTTTGTTTGGCGTGCGTGCGTAGAAGTGGCCTCTACCAACAAAATCTGCTACTGTAAAATGAGTTCCATCTACCACTCAGGCCTCTGATCATGAATGCTTTTTGGCAATACATCTTATACCGTTGGAAAGCCTGTTTAGTTCCCTTTCAAATGGTGCCCCATTTGTAAGGAACATGCATTTGTGGGCTGAGCAGCAGTGCTGAGTATGTGGGTTGCGCCCATGAAATATTTGCCAAATCTTCTCTGCCAATGCTAAACAGCTTATTTTGTTGTTGCTATTGACACTTGTTTTGAGCTTCTGATACTCCCAGGTGCTGCCAATCAGGTCAATCAGGTGCCTGATTGACCCGATTGACCCGATTGTCCAGATTCCGCCTACGGCAGTTGGATCTTAAGATCAAAGTGTGGAGAAGACGCGGATAACGCTATGCTGATTGCTGCACCGATAGAGTAACAGTGTGACAGAGTAGGAGGCAGTGTGATGGTGTGGGGCGGCATCTCCCTCACTGGAAAAACAAGGCTTGTCATCATTGGAGGCAATCTCAATGCAGAGAGATATAAAGAGGAGATTCTGCAACCAGTGGCAATCCCATATCTCCACAGTCTGGGACCGAACTCTATCCTCCAAGATGACAACGCTCGCCCCCACAGGGCGGGGTTTATCAGAGACTACCTCCAGAATGTGGGAGTGGAGAGGATGGAATGGCCTGCCCGCAGTCCTGGCCTCAACCCCATTGAACACTTGTGGGATCAGCTTGGGCGTGCTGTTCATGCCGTTGTGACCAACACAACCACGTTGGCTGACTTGCGACAAATGCTGGTTGAAGAATGGGATCCCATCCCACAGCAGTGTGTGACCAGGCTGGTGACCAGCGTGAGGAGGAGGTGCCAGGCTGTTGTGGCTGTGTATGGTTCTTCCACACGCTACTGAGGCTCCTGTTTGTGAAATGAATCAATTGTTAAATTGCCAATATGTCTTGTTTCTTCAAACTTCAATCATCCAATCCACCAAACACCAAACGAGTCAATGGCAGAATAAGCTGTTTGGCATTGGCAGAGAAGATTTGGCAAATTGTTCATGGGCGCGACCCACATACTCAGCGCTGCTGCTCATCCCACAAATGCATGTTCCTTACAAATGGGGCACCATTTGAAAGGGAACTAAACAGGCTTTCCAACGGTATAAGATTCATTGCCAAAAAGCATTGTTACCACAGAGAAATAATCTACCAAACACAAATTTCCTTACTTTTTGTGCCAAGTTCATTTATAATGAGGGCAACAGAGATGTGAATTAGCACTAAACCACAGAAATGATCTTTTCCACAGAGAAACAAAGGAGAATGTATTGATGTCAAATCCTAAAAGACAGTGAAGAATTGTTCACATTTATCGTTTTTTTTTTTAAATATACTGCAGTTCTAATATATATATGTGTGTGTGTGTGTGTGTGTGTGTGTGTTTTTACCTGGGCACAGGGAGCTCTCCTCATCCAGCTGACACTGCGTGGGAGGGGCTGTTTCTCTATAGCGCAGCTACAACCCAGAGCCTGCACCGACGCCAGCAGAGTCCCGCCTCCTTCTAGCTGTAAGAGGGCTGCAAACACAAAACACAAAACTGGCAGTGTCGTGACATAGTGTAAACAATGCCTTCAAAGCATAAGACAGAAAGTGCATGGGCTTTATTTGCTTGTGTAAAAATAATCTTCAATAGATCTTACACACGCACCCACCCACAGGGCACGACTGACAGAGCGATTCATTATTAGGGCTGGGTATCGTTAAAAAAATATTTGATGCCGATACCGTGACTGACTTCAATACAGGTTCCTGATCGATACTTTTTGCGATACCAATTTTATAAAACAAAAAGGAAATTACAACATTACGGCACAAATCTTTTTCTGTATTTTCCAGCTCCTACTACGTGTAACGTAGAGTTCTTCCTGCGTGTCTCTACGACGTGTAACGTTAGACAGCCAATCACAGACATTATTAGATCTTGGTAGAAGCGTGCTGCATGCCGATTGGCTCACTGATTGAAATTGGGTATTGAATGCCGAGGCATTTTCCGATACTCGCTGTTAAGGAAAAACTCAGGAGCAGCACAACTCATTTACCATACTTGAATAATGTTTGGGAGATTTTGATGACTTACACAGGATCATTTAATGAACACTCAATTGGGGAGCAGGCAGTACAGTTTAACCACCATATGTTATTGCGTAGTGCCGTCCCAACTCTCTGAAGTTCCTGAAGGAGTATTAAAACTCAGGCTGGAGGCGTTACGTTTAGCGGAACCTTTAAGGTAAACAAAAATATTGCTGGCGCCTAAAACACAGATTAGAGCCCGACCGATATATCGGCGGGCCGATATTATCGGCCGATATTAGGCATTTTCTAAACTATCGGTATCGGCATTTAAAATGACCGATAAATGAATATTTGAAAAATAAAATAAACATGGACGAAACCCCCTTCAACCATGTTACGAGTGTTGGCGTTGAATAGTTTGTCCACCCGAGGGCGCTCTACAACGTCTCTGTTGGCAACACTATTTTTTTGTTATTGTCTTTTTGTTCAAAGGACTTTAAGTTTCATATCTTAAGTTTGTATTTTTACACTCTCTCTCTCTCTCTCTCTGCCCAGTATCGCTGAATGTTTTCACTGTACCTGGGTCCACAGTCACCACCATGTGCTTGATACACTCCTCCGGCCTCAAAGCCTTGGCAGCCTCTGCCAGAGCTCTTCTCTCCGCTCTCTGTCTCTCTTGTTCCTGCTTCAGGGCCTCCTTGCCACTCTGCTGTCCCGTCCTGGCCTGCCTCCGCCCCAGAGCCTCCTCCCTGGAGCCCTGGGTCTCCTCCGCCGTGCGCTTGCCACGTTTCCTCTTGGCAGGAGAGGTGTGGGTGGGAGGCAGCCGTCGCCGAGGGAAAGCTGCCATCTCATCTGGGCCATCTGAGATCCCCTGGTGGAAGCTAACGGGCCGCTCCAACTCTGAAAAGCCATTCTGGCAAGAGAGCTGCGCGCTGGCCAGATTGGATGGCGAAGAGTGCTCAGCATCTTTCCCATTAGTGACAGTGGAAGAGGCACTAATCACATTGTCTTGTCTCCGTTTGAGTCTCTGTGCCAAAGGGACATAAGGTGCATCGTCATCCGAATCGCTGCTTATCATCATTACATCAGGCGCTCCTGTACGTGCGTCCACATTGCCCTTCGCTGAGGAAAAGATGGCCAAGTCTGGCTTCTCTGCGTGGCTCTGGGAGGCTTGGCTGAGGCGTCGACCCGGCTGCAGGAAGTCAAACACAGGCAACTCCTCATCTAGGTCGCTGGTGGAGTCACTGTAGCTGCACATGTTCTTTCATATGAGACATTAAACAGTTATTATAGGATCAAGGACAGGGCTATTCTAAGCTCCCAGAAGGGCATTCTGTCTGTTAAGCCACCCCACCAAACGTCATTCACCAACCTTCAAAATTTTGGTTTCTTAGTGTTTTAGCAAGTGATAGGTCATCTGTCAGATCAGAACTTGATTGATGTATGGAGGTTTAACAATCCTAACATAAATGCTTTTACTTGGAGTAATAGAAGTGCCGCCAGACGTTCACGACTGGACTATTGGTTAGTTTCTGATCATTTGAATATTGATAAAATATCAGTTAATATCATCACAACCCCATTAACAGATCATGATGCAGTCTCCGTCTTTATCCCCTTGCGCTCTGGCCCCTCTACGAGATGTAGAAATGCTTACTGGAAACTAAACAGTTCGCTTTTACAACACGATGTGGTAAAATCAGACATAAAAAAACTAATATTGGAATTTTGGAATAAAGCAAAGTCCGAGGATGCTTTCGGTAGCAATTGGGAACTTCTGAAATTTAAAACTGGCCAATATTTGAGCAATTATGGTAGTATCTTATCCAAAAATCGTAAATTGGAGGAAGAAAGAGTGGTCTCTAAAATAATTTCTTTATACCAGAAGGACCCTGCAGATATATCAGAAGAGGAAAGACTAACTTCAATTTCGGAACAACTTAAACTAAATGAGATTTACTCCAACAAAGAAAAAGGTGGACTGAAGAAGGGGAACAGAACTCTGCCTATTTTTTCGGCTTAGAAAGATATCATGGGAAATTCAATTTAATCCAGCAACTTAATATTAACGATACTGTAACTGATAATGTGAAGAGCATAGCTGATTTCTGCTCGGACTTCTATAGAAATTTATACAAATCGAAATATTTCCATCAATCAACCACTACATTCTTGAACCCTCTTATCGTCACACCAATCTCTCAAGATGATAGGAAACTCTGCGATGACCCTATAACCTTGCAGGAAGTCACGTTTGCAATTGAACATTGTAAAACTAACAAATCTCCTGGAGCTGATGGCCTCTCTGCAGAGTTTTATCAGGCTTTTACACAAGATTTAGCTCCCTTTCTACTTGAAGTAATATTAGAAAGTGTTGAAAAAGGTTCTCTACCTCCTTCACTGACCCAAGGCTTAATTACGTTCATCCCCAAACCCAAAAAGGATCCACTGTTTATTGATAATTGGCGACCTATTTCATTACTTAACACTGACTACAACATTTTTGCCTCAGTTATTGCAAAACGATTAAAAAATGTTCTAGACGCTATTATTGAATGAATGAATTTGTATTGGTCGTAACCAAAGGGTAGGGCCAGAAGCTTCAGCTTATATAAAGCCCCCCCCTTGTCACATTTTTTTAAATAAACTCATTTACAAGAAAATAAAATCGACAAGACAAAAAAAGATAAAAGAAATCAAACGGAAAGAAAAACAAACATGCCTACATCATACATACCTACATACATACATACCTACATACCTACCTACCTACATACATACCTACCTACCTACCTACATACATACATATCTACATACATACCTACCTACATACACACATACATACCTACATACATACATACATACATACCTACCTACATACATACCTACCTACCTACCTACCTACCTACCTACATACATACATGCATACATATACCCATTTAGGGTCAGTGCTTATATACATTGCAATTGCCACCTTAAGGTAAATAATATCATAATTAATGATGACAACCAATGAAGTCCAATCAGGATTCATGAGAAAAAGACATATCTCAAACAATATTCGGCTTGTCTTAGATATAATTGATTATTCATTTGTATGTCCTGATGATAGTTTTATCTTTTTCTTGGACTTCTATAAAGCCTTTGACACAGTAGAACATAACTTTATATTTCAAACTATTGAGAAATTGGGTTTTGGTGATTTTTTTTTTTCTTCTGTAAAGCTGTTAGAACGATGTACTGCAAAGGCAATAGCTCTATCAGAGTAAAAAATGGGACATCGCTGAGATTTGAGCTGCAAAGAGGCACCCGGCAGGGCTGCCCTGCCTCTCCCTACCTATTCCATACCCATATTAAAAATAGTGCTTTAAAAAGGAATTTCAATTGCAGAAAGAAAAGTTATTCTCACCCAACTAGCAGATGATACTACTTTATTTTTAAATAAAATGCCAGCCAAGTGCCAATCGCTATCAAAACAATAGAATTATTTTCCGCAGCTTCTGGACTCTGCTTAAATCTGAAGAAGTGTGTACTTTTTTTCCCCTTAAAGAAAGATAAAGATAGATAAGATTACTTATCTAGGGATTACTATAATGAAAAATGAGGAGAGATGCTCTGTAAACTTTAATTTGATGAGTGAAAGACAAAGAAAATGTTATTATGAACACCTTTTGAACGTGGTGGTCTAAATCTTCTTGGTTTTACAACCTTTAATAATACTTTTAAAATAAATTGGATAAAGTATTTTCTAAATAATCCCACATCTACATGGAATGTTATACCTAACTATATTTTCTCTAAGGTTGGTGGTCTAGAAAATTTACTTTTGTGTGATTATAAAATAGAAAAAATTCCCGTAATTTTATCTAAATTCCACAAACAAATGCTCTTAGCGTGGTCGTTGATCTACAACCATAATTTCTCCCCACATAGGTGCTTCATCTGGAATAATCGGTTTATTAAGTTCAAGAATAAATCTTTATTTTATAAAACTTGGTTCAATAATAACTCTAGTATCCCAACTACTAAATGATAATGGATCATTGTTATGGATGCCATCCCATCTGGTATTTTAACTCTCTTAAAAAAGGGACTGGAAAACCACATTGCCTACCAGCTTTGGACCCTAAGTTGACCTCAGTTGGTAATATATGTTTCGCTACCACAACGAGGAAGAATAATCGTAACATTCGCTCTTTATTCCAGAGAGATGTCACCAGCACCCCTAATGTTGTTCCCCATTGGTCTGACTTTGTTGACAACCTGAATTGGGGGAATATATGGAACCTTCCTTACAAATACCTCCTCATACGAATAAAGTAAGAGAAGTCTCTTTCAAAATCATACATAGGTATTATCCTGCTAAGCAATATCTCCTTAGGTTTAAGCTTGACATATGCGTTAACTGTTCTTTTTGTGGAATATGTCCAGAAACAATGGTGCACCTGTCCTGGCAGTGTCCCTACACCACCACTTTCTGGAAAGATCTCTCTCGATACATTACTGATAAACTTGTCTCTGATTTTTCTTTGTTGTGGAAAGATGTACTGTTTGGTTTCCACGACAACAAAAGTAAAAAAAAACAGAAAGAAATATACCTAAATAATTTATTGATAATTTCAGGGAAATATCATATTCACAAAGCCAAATTTAGTAACTCTAAACCTTCTTTCATTGCTTTTGGTAAGGAAACGGAACAGTACATCAAAACTATCTATGATTCAAAAAATAAGAACGCTGCTAAAACCATTCAGTTATGCTCTATTTTTTAATGTATATATTTGAAACTCCCCCTGGCTCTGCTCTTGACTTATGTTTTTTTCTGTATTAATGACTCTGCTTGTTTTTACTGTTTGTATCGTAAAGATTTAATAAAGATTTATTTACAATTACAGAAGTCGTGTAATGTAACGTTATTGATTATTGCTTAGTGAATTGGATATAACGTTATTATTTCTAGCTTTGCCGACATGAGCAGAACATGCCGATAAGAAATAAATAAGAAATAAGAAATTGAGTTTTGCACAGCAATAATGTTCTCATAAAAAGAATAAGGCGCTAA
This sequence comes from Sander vitreus, assembly GCF_031162955.1. Lineage (NCBI taxonomy): Eukaryota > Metazoa > Chordata > Actinopteri > Perciformes > Percidae > Sander > Sander vitreus. Next base: position 24,453,100 of record NC_135875.1, on the reverse strand, counting down.
ACCCAATTTACCTGACTGACATTACAGACATCCAAAACATGAACTAACGCTGAGCAGCTAGCGTTAAAACCATATACTGTAAGGTTAAAACCATGGATGTATTATAATAAAATAGAAAGAGACGTAACGTTAGTTGGTTGGAAGTTGCTTTAACGTTACTTACTACGCTTTGCATGACGTGACTCACTTTCTACCAAACGCTGCATACAGACGTGGGTTAATTAAGAACTACGATACTAATATAAGGTACTTACACTCACTAACGTTAGCTGTAGCACATGTGTCTTCTTTTTGCATTAAATCGTCTTCTTTATGGCGGCTTGCTTGCAACCGTTCGCATGAGAACTCATTTGATTTCCCCGGTTAGCAGTAGCAGGGTAATGTTGCATTCATGTTCATTGGGCGACCCTAAACTTCCGTTTCCCAAAGCCAAACCAAAGTGCCAAACCTTTAACATTTAACCACGTCAGTGTATTTAAAATATCGCCTACGCATGTCGCGAGTGACATATTTGAGTTTACATCATAAAAATCTAAAATTATTGTAAATCATTAACCCAAAATTAGGTTTTTGTACTGAAACATTTCATTTTGTAAGTAATAATCTCACAGTAGTTTTTAGGTGAATATATATAAACATAATCCTCCAAATACCCAAGCATTTAAAATATTGGTTGTAGTATTGCCTTAATTAAGCAGACGTTATCGTTACTTTTGACGGCATTTAGCCACAACTTGGTTACTTATACATGGTAAAAAGTATTTTCAGTGAGCTGGTACGATCTAGCGTCTTTCTTGGGGACTTGAAGGCAGCGAACGTATCCGGATGTGACGCAAATACGTAAATGACATCATTCAAGATGGCATCGCTGGCGTCCTTGATGCTCAAGTCTAGAGCAGGTAACAAATATCTAAATGAGTATTTCATACATTTTCCGCAAATGTAGAAAAAAAGGAGAGACATGTGTTTATTTATTCTCAGCTGCTCCGTGCTTTCTGTAAACATTTTATAAGGTTTTAAATGTTACATGCTAAGTTAGCTAACTAGCCGAGTTAACGTTAGCGTTTCAATGTGTGAGTTAACCATAGACTGTATAGCACTGAATGGCATGTCAAGATTCTTGATGCCTGTGTAAATAACAAACGTTAATTAGAGAATGCCTTTTCTGAAGAAATTGCGGTGTGAATGCTGTCTGTTGAAAGGCTGACGCTACACTGGATTGCTGGCTTGAATGTGTAAGAAGAAGGTGAATTAGTGAGAATAGTTGAAAAAGTGGGAATGGGTTTAATTAGTATGAATGTCACTGAAAAGTTGGATAACACACATCATGTTAGAAACGACTTCATGGGTTCATAGAGAATTACTGGCGTATGACACGTGTGTAAATGTATTTGTAGTGGGTATACTGTACTGTATACCCAGTACTATATAAAACCTATATAGATTTTTTTTTTTTATTCCTCTTTTTAGTCAACTTTAGCATTGGTTCATAAACGTATGATCACCACTGTATGTATGTGTATATATATATATATATATTTGGCCAGAATCTGCCTTTGGGGGGCATATCATAGTAGGGGGTCTGAGTGTCCTCCCCCAGGGAAGTTTTGAGCATCAACGACTTCATTTCCTCTATTCGGATAAACTTGAATGCACCATTTTACGGTGGAAATAGCTTTATTTAGCCTATATGAAGAAGAAAAACACAGATGACAATTCCAAATATATCAAACTTATAATGGAAAGTATTTCGTAGCGTGTCATTGGGCATTTTTAAGTGGGTATATGGAAGTCCTGGAGCTTTCTTAGTGGGTATACTGCGTATACCTGCGTATCACGTAGACTACACCACTGGATATGGAAACTGGGGTGTTTGTGACGTGACATGGATTTCTCTGTGCTGCTGGTTGCAGGTGTGTTGGTGCCTGGCCAGACCTCTCTGATAGACTCTGTGAGGTTTGCGTCTAAGAAGGCTGGCGGCAGCAGTAAGAACGTCGGTGGAAAGAGCCCTGGTCGGAGATATGGCTTCAAGAAACAGGATGGTAATAATACATTATTCTAAAACCATTTCCCATAAGTGCTGTAGCTGTTCTTCCACACTGTTCTTGCACACACTCTACCATAGCACTAGGGGTGTGCGTATTTGATATATATATACACACACACACACAAACATACATTTTTTTGTTTTTATTGTATGTCTACTGCAATCACATGACAGATATTTTATTTATTAGATTTTATTTATTTAATTTTACTTATTTAATTTTATTGTCCATATTATCCATCCATCCCTCCCCAGCCTCAGATAAATGTAATCATAGTTTGTCATAAACTACAGTAGTTGTTGATATCTCAGTATCTCAATTGGTGTCAAAATTGATTGGGGGTGCAACTAGGGGTTAGGTGTCTTGCTCAGGGACACATTGGTTGATGTATCACAGTGGGAATCAAACCCAGGTCTCCCACACCAAAGGCATGTGTCATATCCACTGCGCCATCACCACCATTCAGAATGAAGTATTGTGGTGCTGGTCCTACCCTACAGACTAAAGAAAACTCACTTTTTATCGGTACAGATCCTCGCAGAAATCACGCTATAGTCATTTGAATTTTGATATTTTTCAGTGAGCATAATGATACAAAAACGATCATTCCCTCCAATTTCCTGAATGATATCGCAATGGCAATGTCAGTCCAAAAATAATCCCAATTAGACATTTTCCTGCGTATCGTGCTGTATTGTACGATTCAGAGAGTTGTGTTTGTGATTTAGCCTGTCCTCATAGATGTAAATGGGGTGGACAAAAAAATGAAAACGCCCCTACCTGATAACGTATGACAGTTTAGGTGATCTACTATCTCTTTTCATTTGGTCACAAGGAAACTTCGTCCATGCGGGGAACATCCTGGCAACACAGAGGCTGATGAGGTATCATCCAGGAGCACATGTAAGTTTCACTCTCTGTATCAAAGACTGTTGATGAGGATGGATTTTATTTCGGTTGACGTACACGAAAGAAACAAGTATTCCCCACAATTTGCCGCCGTAGCTAACCCGAAAAAGGAACAGGCTGAAGCCAAGGCTTATTTTTTACCTTTCCTATCCCATGATCCCCATAGAATCCCCAACTAAATGGCCCTCATTTATCAACCTAACGTAGAAACCAGCGCAGATATGAGCGCAGAAATCATCTCACGACAGGCTCCACGTGTGATTCACGAAACGTATCGTATCGCACCAATCACGGCGTAAGAATGGTCGTACATTGATAAATGCAGCGGCTGGAAACAATCGTAAAATAATATACCCAACCCAATATATTCTGGGTTTTGAGGCCTCGCCCCTACAATTGACGACACGGCGAGACGTAATCCGGCCGAGAAGCGGCACTTTTCAGAGGTGGAGATTGAAACCCTGATGTCTCAGGTTCATTTGCTCCAACGTGTGTACTATTTGGCAGCCTGACAACTGTTATTAAAGGCTGTAGAAAGAATGGGGACTGGAAAGAGATCACTGATGCAGTCAACAGTGTTGCCGTGGTAAATCGGACTCCAGCTGAAGTTTATTTAATGTACATCCTTGACATATGTATGCTATAGTCCTAATAGTAATATACAGGCTTGTTTTGCAATCTCTTAGGCCTACATGGTGTACCTATATTTAAATAAACACACAGTAGCGGAGTTTGTGCAGTGTCTTTTATTTTACTCGTGTTTTTTTTCATGAGTCAGAGCCAGGCAACAGCTGTGAGGGAGAGCGTGTGTCCTCCACCCCCCCCCCCCCCCCGTGCTGGACCACCACCCTGACTCTGTCTCGGCGTACGCCCGTCCTACGCCTGTTTTAGGTCGCACGCACGTTTCATAAATGAGGGCCAATGAAACTAAATAATCCTAGTCATTTTACATTTTAATCAAATTACTTCATAACCCTTAATTTTAGATTTTCGGTTGTCTTTTTTTTTAACTCAACAGAGACGTACACTTTTTCAACTCATTTAGTTCAGTGACTGTTGATCTGACTGATTGAAAATGTACACATTCTCACCTTGTCTTGTCTTCCCTGTCCCGCAGGTGGGGATGGGAACCAACAAGACGCTCTTTGCTCTGGAGGACGGCTACGTCAGGTTCACCAAGGAGGTCTACGTCCCCCACCCACGCAGCCCCGAGGCCACCCAGGTCATCACCAAGCTGCCAAAGGGAGCGGTGCTCTACAAGACCTTCATCAGCGTCCTGCCAGTCAAACAGGAGGGCAAGTTTAAACTGGTGGACATGGTCTAAGACCACCTGGACTGGACTGGGACCTTATTGTTTCCCAGGTATTCTTGTGTTTGGCCGGAATCAAGGAGGATTTGCGTTGACACTTTGACGGATTTCTGGAGATCTAAGTGAACAGCAGCCAGAGAGCAGAGCTGAGTCAGTGGAAACCTGCAGACTCTGGGCCTCTTCCTTGGCTTCCTGTCCCCATCATTATGTGACAAACGCTATTGCACCTATAAAAACAGAAGTTCCGTTTTCAGTTTATGTACACATGACATAACAATAAAATGTTTCCACTGAAGTTTTGACAGATTTTGTGTTAACGGGGTCAGTTAAGGGTCTAACCTCGCATTGCCAGCTCTATCTCTGAGGACTGGCTACACCACAGATGCACTTTTATCCAAAGCGACTTCCAATTAAATGCTTTCAACCTTGAAGGTGCAAACTCCAGACAGCAAGAAGTAAGTGCAAATACATTAGCTTTAAATAAGCCAAACTACAAAGAGCCACATGAAAGTGCAACTGTACGTTTGTTTTGTTTGGTTAATTATCCAAGGTGCAGTCGGAAGAGATGTGTTTTTAGGCTGCGGCGAAAGATTTGTAGGCTTTCGTGTGGTATTGGTGCCAGTGTTGTGCCTGAACGCGTTCATTGAACGATAGTTCATGAACTCGTTCATATTTTGGGCGCACGTGAACTGAACGTACTGTATTACTGCCTGATGAACGTTACTGTGAACTCGTTCATTCTGGTGTCTGTGAACGGCACGCTCTCTCAGTTTAACTTCGTTCAATAGGGTGCCAGATTTCTAAAGAGCCTTCCAGGCGAAAACCCGGCTAAAACGCACCGTAAACGGGCCTTAATATGTAGCGGAAAAAACACCCAATCTGGCAACACCAGCCACCAGTGTCGCACCGCCGCATGCGTCATCAAAACAAAAAGCAGCATGGAGGCGACAGCAGCATGTAGCTAGGCGACAAAGCAGCAAGGAGGCGTCGTATGATCATTTAAACTAGTTTTATGACAAGGTCGGTGAGGATGAGAAAAATCTTACATTTCTGTGCAAACTTTGCCCACCGGCAATACTTTTGAAAAATAATAGCTCGCAGCAACATATAGAAAAAAAGAACTACAAACTAGTTCATTTTTGGAACTGTGAACTGAACTTTGAACTAGTTCATGTAGAAAGTGAACTTTGAACACTGATTGGTGCATAACCACGGGCTGAAGTCATTGATTACAGTAATTCACTGGGAACTTACCACTTTGATTAACTGCGGCGCCATTACCGTAATACTGAATATAATAGTGTATTTACTGTATTCATGTTTAAATCTACATTTAATGACTTGGGTTTTGTGTCAAGGGTATTATCATGGCTTATATTAGTACGTTAGTATGTTGGTAGTCTCGCTTTGCCAGAGTTTCCTCCACAGCGCTGCGGAGGAGGGTCTGGCTAGTCCACGCAACATTCCTGGATGGGAGGAGAACGTGCTCTGGTTTATTGGCATTTCTTTAAACCAATCGCAATCGTCTTGGGCGGAGAAAAGCCACGGTGCCTCTGCTAAATAGCCTCGGGAAGGAACTTGTTTTGGTGGAACGTGTTTACGTTTAGAAGTAGTTTTAGTCGTGCAACGGAAAACTCAGGTTGGACAGATAGTCTAGCTAGCTGTCTGGATTTACCCTGCAGAGATCTGAGGAGCAGTTAACCATAGTCCTCAGAAATCCACCAGAGTTTAGAACGCCAACACAAAGGAAGCCCAAGGCAACGGATATCCGGCCTAAATGAGTGAAATCCGGCGGATGTTCCGGCGGCAACGGAGCAATCCCGGAACTGTAACGTCAAAGATATAGACTACTGTAGTTTGTTGGTAAGTGCTTCAAGGGCCAGCTGTAATGGTTGGTAAGGTGCAATACCAAAACAGACCACAAGATGTCCTACAATCACTTCTGCAGAATCAGAATCAGCTTTATTGGCCAGGTTTGCGTAAACAAACAAGGAATTTGACTCTGATTAATCTAGTTAATGTGCCCCTAGTTTATGTGCTCCTCAGTTTGATTAACTATATCAGGGTCTGCATTGCACATTGACAAAGCAGGTCTTTTTTCTTCATATATTGAAGTTACAGAATATAATTAATAATTCATTAATAAAAAAATAATTAACCATAAGCAGGGTTTTCCCTGCCATTATAAGATCAGGTGCAGCACCTAAGCCAAATGAATGTAACTAAAAGACTTTTCTCAGATCTAATGATTGTAGTTGGACTTCTTTAGATAGTTTTGTCTTTGAGCTTTCTGAGTGCAGTTTCTTAATTATCTGCTCGAGCTTTTCCAATGTTTTAGCCACAGATGTGGTGATAATAGCGCTACAAAACGATGTGGAAAAAGAGACGCAAAACTACCACAAAGAGACACACAGCGACTACAAAGAGACGCAAAATGTATGGGGACATTTTACATTGAAAAACGTAACATTTTCTTGAGGAAGGACGCCTAAACCCCCCCGCCAAGCACTCGCACTTAAGTCTTCCACAAAGATAGGGAAGACACTGAAATCTTAAGAATGATACCTCCTAAGATTTATGATTATTCAGTCACTTGGGTGAAAGGCAATGGTCTTTATATGAACAATCTGTGTATAAAATGTGTTTTGAATGATACGAGCTTATCAGCGACATATTTTATCAGCATGTCTTTGAAAGAGCCTTTAACGGGAATTAGGAGATAAACGGGAAGAGTTGTATTTCAGAGGCTTGTGGTATGCAGGGGGAGTTGGTGCATGGTCATGAAGCAGAACGAATTATGGATTCGTGGAGTTTGCAGACATGACATTCTATTTCTTACATGGTGGAGGCCAAATCACTGTCTGATTGAGTAATATACTATATGTAGTTCCTTAAACCACAAGTGTAAGCAGTTAGATTCTTTAAAATCTGCTACACTGTTTTTCTATGACATGCTGCTTTTTGGATGCTTTTATACATGCCTTAGTGGTCCCCTAATACTGTATCTGAAGTCTCTTTTATATAGACCTTAGTGGTCCCCTAATACTGTATCTGAAGTCTCTTTTATATAGACCTTAGTGGTCCCCTAATACTGTATCTGAAGTCTCTTTTATATAGACCTCAGTGGTCCCCTAATACTGTATCTGAAGTCTCTTTTATATAGACCTTAGTGGTCCCCTAATACTATATCTGAAGTCTCTTTTATATAGACCTTAGTGGTCCCCTAATACTGTATCTGAAGTCTCTTTTATATAGACGTTAGTGGTCCCCTAATACTGTATCTGAAGTCTCTTTTATATAGGCCTTAGTGGTCCCCTAATACTGTATCTGAAGTCTCTTTTATATAGACCTTAGTGGTCCCCCTAATACTGTATCTGAAGTCTCTTTTATATAGGCCTTAGTGGTCCCCTAATACTGTATCTGAAGTCTCTTTTATATAGGCCTTAGTGGTCCCCCTAATACTGTATCTGAAGTCTCTTTTATATAGACCTTAGTGGTCCCCTAATACTGTATCTGAAGTCTCTTTTATATAGACCTTAGTGGTCCCCTAATACTGTATCTGAAGTCTCTTTTATATAGACCTTAGTGGTCCCCTAATACTGTATCTGAAGTCTCTTTTATATAGACCTTAGTGGTCCCCTAATACTGTATCTGAAGTCTCTTTTATATAGACCTTAGTGGTCCCCCCTAATACTGTATCTGAAGTCTCTTTTATATAGACCTTAGTGGTCCCCTAATACTGTATCTGAAGTCTCTTTTATATAGACCTCAGTGGTCCCCTAATACTGTATCTGAAGTCTCTTTTATATAGGCCTTAGTGGTCCCCTAATACTGTATCTGAAGTCTCTTTTATATAGACCTTAGTGGTCCCCCTAATACTGTATCTGAAGTCTCTTTTATATAGACCTTAGTGGTCCCCCTAATACTGTATCTGAAGTCTCTTTTATATAGACCTCAGTGGTCCCCTAATACTGTATCTGAAGTCTCTTTTATATAGACCTTAGTGGTCCCCTAATACTATATCTGAAGTCTCTTTTATATAGACCTTAGTGGTCCCCTAATACTGTATCTGAAGTCTCTTTTATATAGACGTTAGTGGTCCCCTAATACTGTATCTGAAGTCTCTTTTATATAGGCCTTAGTGGTCCCCTAATACTGTATCTGAAGTCTCTTTTATATAGACCTTAGTGGTCCCCTAATACTGTATCTGAAGTCTCTTTTATATAGGCCTTAGTGGTCCCCTAATACTGTATCTGAAGTCTCTTTTATATAGGTCTTAGTGGTCCCCTAATACTGTATCTGAAGTCTCTTTTATATAAACCTTAGTGGTCCCCTAATACTGTATCTGAAGTCTCTTTTATATAGACCTTAGTGGTCCCCTAATACTGTATCTGAAGTCTCTTTTATGTAGACCTTAGTGGTCCCCTAATACTGTATCTGAAGTCTCTTTTATATAGACCTTAGTGGTCCCCTAATACTGTATCTGAAGTCTCTTTTATATAGGCCTTAGTGGTCCCCTAATACTGTATCTGAAGTCTCTTTTATATAGACCTTAGTGGTCCCCTAATACTGTATCTGAAGTCTCTTTCCCGAGACTTGCCTTGGTGCAGAATTACAGCCACTAGAGCCAGTCCCACAATGAGCTTTCCTTAGGATGTGCCATTTCTGTGTCTGTAGCTTTAAATGCTATTGAGGAGGAGAGGGGGAGGGAGGGCAAGGTGGAGGGTGGTGGTGCCATGGGACCTTTAAAAAAGAAAAATGAGTCATGAAGTTACTGAATAGCCACCACGTTATTGGTTCTCAGTCCAGGTCAGTATCAGTGGATGCACAAACAACAAAGTGCAGTCTAGTTGTCCCAGATGCTTTCTGGTTGGGGTTGGTTTGTGTTTTCTGAGGTTAGTGTTTGATCCGTTTAAAGAGAAACTGTGCTGTCGTACTTTACCTCTCAAACTCAAAGTACCAGTAATTGGTGATGAGCGCAATCCAAACACAGTTACTGTTTAAACGATGCTTGGTCTTGCCAAAAAGACCTCTATGAGAGTGAAACTTTTCGAGATTGTTTTTTTTTTTGGTCAATCTTTTTACTTTTGCTGTTTGGAAATGTGTGTAGAAACTCAGTGTGAAAGTCAATGTTTGCTTTTAAAGTACGCATTTCAACCAGTGGTGGAATGTACTGTACTGTACTTCAGTCCAAATGTTGAGGTACTTGTACTTTACTTGAGTCTTTTCTTTTCATGCCACTTTCTACTTCTACTCCGCTACTCTATTTCAGCGAGAAATATTGTACTTTTTACTCCACTACATTCATCTGACAGCTTTAGTTACTTTACACATTAAGATTTCTGCACACAAAACACATGTAGTTTATAAAATCTGATGTTTTATTATAAATGAAACTAGCCAACAATATAACGGCCTCCAAGTCCAGCTGAAATGGTCAGACCATTAAACACACAAACTATTTGGATCCTTTACACTTTCTAAAATGTACTACTAATGAGTGAACTACTTTCGTAAAATAAGAAACGATAACTTGTGTCATTTTCTTTAGTCTGTGGCTTAACAGCTAAACTAGGTCTCTAAGCTAACGTTACATAACGTTACGTTAAGTGTTGACATATGAAAGCATCCAACATGCATTTTAGATGAAGGAGATGAGAGTATATCCAGTTGTTTCTCGTTAAATTGTTTGTACAGGACGCAAGAGTTTTCTACCTGGAAGTTATTGGAAACAAACATTGCGATTGGGTCTATAGAGGTTCTTTCTGTAACTACATAGAAAACATACCGTCAGTTGTTTTCGTGCATTTTACGATTGTAGTCCCAAAAGAATGTAATTATTCAGGGTGTCTGTCAGTGGACGGCGTTAGCATCCTATGATGGTCTAAATGTTTCAGAGGTTTTATAGACTCTTATAAGAGTAAAAGTCTCATTGAAACACTGAACATTCAGGATTTAATTGGTATAAAATCTGTTCAATACAAAGACATTGAATGAGACGCTTTAGTCCAAAAATATCCTGATCTTTAAAGAATCATATTTGTCAAACCTTTGAATCCATCCTCCATTATACCATTCTTGGAAAAACACAATGTAAAACCTGCCATCAATAGAATTGGACAATGCAGAGATGTGTCATTGTCACCTTTTGGGGAGTATACAGTCATAGTCATTATTACACAGAGATCTATCAACAGCTCCGCCTCAAAGCACAAGGATTCCCTTCCTGTAACTCTTCTCTTGTCCCTGATGGCGCCAACCGCTTGGCTCTAACCCCTGAAGCCTTCTCCCTCATGCTGCAGCTTGGAAACAAACTCTAGGCCCATCAGAAGAAACCTGGAGCTATGTGCTGGGCAGCAGGAGGGAGGCGGTCCCTGGAGCGCTGTCGGGGGGTTGACCGGGGTTGTGTGCGTCTTCATTGAGATTTGATGAGTGATCCTGGGGGTGAATTGATAGATAAACATCCAGAGAGCGCAGATCTGCCGGGGATATGTCAAAGGACTGGCGAAGGGTTTCTTCATACGTTGGTGGAGGCTAGAATGCAATGGGACAAAGGAAATAATATGATGTAATCAGGGCTTTAAATTGACACCTGCCAACCTGCCAAATGCCGGTAAAAATGAACTTTGGCTGGTATAACATTGTAAAGTACGAGCCAATTTGGCGGGTGATGAATGAAGGGAAGCGTCTGTTTTTAATTGGCCAGCTGCAGAAACGAGCCAACAAGTCAGTGTTTCCAGATTGGTCTGTTTTCCGGCAAGAAATTTGGAAGGTTTGGTTTGTGTTTGGCTCGGAAACGAATGGAACTGCGCAAAACAAACCAGAGGAGGTGAAATAAAGTAGTAAAGTTAGTTAGGAGAAAAAGACGTGGAGATATTATTCGAGAGTAAAGTAAATGTAAATGTTTATATTGTATCTACCATCCATCAACCCAAACATATTTTTAAAGAAACATGGATGTTTAAATCTGTCTGTTCTATTAAAGCTTTAGTGCGTAACTTTTTGATATTAATGAACGTCCGTTACATTCAAGCCATTGCCAAATGAGTTGCTACAAAGCTAATTAAGACTATCAGCTCCACACAACTCTCTCTGTATTTCTCAGTATGACTATGTTCAGAAGATTGTGGTGTCCGGCGACTTTCCCGCGCAGAAACTCGAGTGAAGATAATGACCTCTTCTGAAGAGTCCATCATGTTTTTTTAATCCTCCGTGTCCTCCTTGGCTACTAGTAACTGTGTGGAGGAGGGGTGGGGGGGTGCGCAATCACGGAAGGCTTGTATCAGGTGGACACGCTGACAGTTTTGTTATCATTACTTAGAATTTCTCATGGGGGAGACAGAAACTACGCATTAGCACCCATTGCGATTGTGATTGGTTTAAAGAAATGCCAATAAACCAGAGCACGTTTTTCTCCCATCCCAGAATGCTGTGTGTCCAGACCTTCCTTTGCAGTGCTGTGGAGAAGGTTGTTGTAACTTAATTTACAGAAATAACTCTTAATTTGGCATATTCCTTCAATTGTCCGTGATAAGCCTAGCATAAAGGCTAAATGCAGTGGAAAACAGCTAGCATGCCTCAGGAGCATGTCTATGTTCCCTGGGTCCTATGTTCCCCTATTTGTATGAGACTGGGGAACATAGGACCCTTTTTCAAAAAAGGGTCTGTTACTTTTTCCACCATTACTGCCAAATTCCATGGCAAATAGGCCTATGTAGGCCTACGGGCTGTTTGGGGTTAGGGTTACCCTAACAAAAAAAGGGTCCTATGCTCCCCGGTATGTATTGCTACAGGGGAACATAGTTCCCTTTTTGGGAAAAACCGGGAACATAGGACCCGGGGAACATAGGACCCGGGGAACCGGGGAACATAGGACCTAGGGAACATAGGACCCGGGGAACATAGGGATGACCCCCATGCCTCTGGCCCCTCTAAAACTCGCTAACACTTTGTATCATGTTTTGAATCTGTACTCAAACAGAGATGTAAGAATGACGATTTGTGTTTTTGTTGAAGTTACGTGCAACTACCCCTGAGAACTATTTATTGGCGTGCAATACTTCCCAAAGTCTTGTTGTCACAGTGAGGTTGCCAGGTTTGGTAGCATCTTTCTTGTACAGAGATCTCCAACCTGTGTCGACTAGCCATGGCTAGAGACCCATGCTGCAGCTGGAGATGTCTCTCAGAGGTGCTGGGTGGATGGATAAACTGTTTTTCAAGCTAATAATTACAACATCCTTGGAAAACCACAAAATCTCATTTTTACTTAATATGTTGATACAGGAAAACAAATACAGATACATGTTAATTAGTGAGCTTTAGAGGTGTCAGCAAGCATATTTACCTGACCTGTGGAGCAAGCTAGGCTAACTGTTTACCCTGCTTGTAGTCTTTATGCTAAGCTAGGCTAATTACCTCCTGACTCCAGTTCCATAGTTCCACATTGTTGCGGAGGAAGGCCTGGCTAGTCCACACAGCATTCCAGGATGGGAGAAAAACGTGCGAGACAATCGTCTTGTGCAGGCTAATGGTGCCTCTGCACATGTGTACATTCAAAAATTGTTTTAGTCGTGCATCAGAAAAGTCAGATTGGACAGATAGTCTAGCTAGCTGTCTGGGTTTACCCTGCAGAGATCTGAGGAGCAGTTAACCATAGTCCTCATGAATCCACTGGAGTTTAGAACGCCAACACAAAGAAAGAGGAAGGTGACGTACATTTGGACAAAAATGAGGGACATCCAGCAGAATTTCCAGCGACACCAGGAGCAATCCCGGAAATGAAACATTGTTGATATAAACTACCAATTCCATACCTATCCCACAGACATGAGAGCGGAATCGATCTTCACATATCACTCTTAGAAAGGAGGTTAATAAGTGTATTTTCCAAAAATATAGAACTATTATTTTTAAACCATTGTCAAGTCAATTAAATGTGTGCAGGGAAAACTACATGTTTGTGGAACTTCCCACAGGACTGAACAGAATCTGTAGCTGTGCGTCTGCTCACCTGGTTGCGGCCGCCGCAGAGGCTGAATCGCTGTGAGATCATACTGTGGATCTGTCTCTGCCGATCCTTCCTGCAAACGCTGTCATAGGAAGGCAGCCTGGGCAGAGCCCCGTTCAGGTGGTAGTCATCGGGCTTCCCTATTATAAACAGCCTTCCAGAAAGCTGGATTACATACCACACACATGCACAAAAAAATATCAGATATGAAATTTCTGGCAGATGCATTGGATCAGAGATCTTCAACAGGGGGTCCAGTGATGTGTTAACATGAATTCAACATATTATTAGCAAATATGAATCAGCCTATTTGTGAAAAAAACCCATTGATGGTAGGCTTACTGGCCTAAAAGTAAGGTGGTCATCCACAGATACAGTGCCACATGTATGTGTAACATTAAAACATGATTTATAAAATAATGCCAGCAATTATTATGTTAAAGGTGCTCTAAGCGATGTCACACGTTTTTTAGGCTACAACATGTTTTGTCACATACAGAAAAACATCTCCTCATTATCCGCTAGCTGCCTGTCCCCTGAACGCACTGTAAAAAAAATGCGGCCTCTGTAGACAGCCCATGCTCCACAAACGCCAACAAAAACAAACTGGCCAACCTGCACCACCAAACATAATGAATGACACAATAGCCACCCCTCCCCCCAACAACCAGGTGCTATATCTGTCCACCTCTGAAGTGAGGAAAACTGCTCAGAGTCAACCCGAGGAATGCTGCTGGGCCAGACCGAATGTCAGGTTGTGTGCTGAGAGAATGTCCAGACCAACTGGCTGACGTCCTGACCGATGTCTTCAACATCTCTCTGAGCTCCACTGTTGTCCCTACCTGTTTCAAGACCACCACCATCATCCCTAAACCAAAAAAATCCACAGTGACCTGTCTCAATGACTACCGCCCAGTTGCACTTACATCCACCATCAAGAAGTGCTTCGAAAGGCTAGTCATGAGACACATCAAGTCCCAGCTACCTGTCACACTGGACCCTATGCAGTTTGCGTATCGTCCCAACCGGTCCACGGATGATGCCATCACCACTGCTGCTCCTCTGGCTCTCACACATCTGGATACAAAGGACACTTATGTCAGAATGCTGTTTATCGATTTCAGCTGAGCATTCAACACCATTATTCCTCAGCAGCTGGTAAAGAAACTGGATCAGCTGGGTTTGAACACTATCCTCTGCAATTGGGTCCTGGACTTCCTGGTAGGAGGACCGCAGGCAGTCAGTATAGGAAACAAGATCTCCAACACCACCATGCTGAACACAGGAGCCCCTCAAGGCTGCGTGCTCAGCCCCCTGCTGTTCACACTTCTAACCCATGACTGTGCAGCTACACACAGCTCAAACCACATCATCAAATTCGCTGATGACACAACTGTGGTGGGTCTGATAAGCAGAGACAATGAGGTCCTGTACAGAGAGGAGGTGACACAGCTCAGCAACTAGTGCACTCACAACAACCTGTCCCTCAATGTGGACAAAACAAAAGAACTTATCATTGACTTCAAACATACATCATACATCACAAAGAAAGCCCAGCAACGCCTCTACTTTCTGCGGAAGCTGCGGAAAGCACACCTTCCCTACCCCATACTGACAACCTTCTACAGAGGGACTATTGAGAGTATCCTTAGCAGTGCCATCACAGCGTGGTTTGGTAACTGCACTGCTGCAGAACGAAAGGCCCTGCAGCGGATTGTGAGGACAGCTGAAAAGATCACTGGGGCCTCTCTTCCGTCCCTCTCTGACATCTACAACACCCACTGTCAAGCCATAAGCATTGTTAAGGACATAACACTCCCGTCCCATGCACTCTTCTCCTTACTGCCATCAGGTAGAAGGTACTGCAGTATAACTGCCAGAACCTCCAGAATGGTGAAGAGCTTCTTCCCTCAAGGAGTCAGACTGTTGAACAACAAAACATTATTCAAATATTTTTTTTACACAGAACTGAAATGCACTCCTGCACCTTTTTTATGCTGCTAAAATCCTACCTCAATCAATGCTCTGTTACAAGTCTACTTATGCCCTGTCTTTTGTTGTCTGTTGTCTGCCCTGTCCCTTGTCTGTCAAATGCTGTACTTTAAGTAGTAATTGCACTTAATGTAAAGTCTATAATGTGTGTACACTAAATGTAGCCTGTCTCGAATGTCGTTTGTATATAATGTCATTTGTATATAATGTCGTTTTTCATATATTTTAAATGTGTAACACCTCTTGGTGAAACGTTGTCTATATACAGTGTATATTGTTGAAATGACAATAAAACCCACTTGATTTGACTTGACTTTGATAACAAACTGTGTTCCAGCCAATAACTGACAAGAAGGATTTGGTTGAGCCATCATCGCAGCAGCATTAGCACGTAAGCTACTTCCACATGACTTTCTAAGGAAGCACGGAAGGGAGGGGTAGGGGACGGGATGAGGAGGAGGGAGGGGCGAGCTAGCCTCCGTTTTGTTTGACAATTCTTTGAACGTCAACTAGAAGTAACGTCACCCAACATCGCTTAGAGCACCTTTAATAGCTCAGCATTCTATGCAAACAAAGGTATCTATAAAGGCTTTAGGCCATCCCTACACGTTACTGTAGGCCCAATTTAATATGCAACTTCATTTTATACAATTTAATCAAATGTTTGCGATGTAGTAGGGGGTCCCTGCTCCCTCTCTCTTTCAGTTAAGGGGTCCTTGGCTTAAAAGACCCCTGAATTAGATACATTTTAAATCTCTGCAATGATCCGTTCTCATCAGCTGTAAAGTCCCACTTTTTACCTGTGGTCCAGTGGCTCCCTGGCTCATGGAGGCACTGTGCTCATTCTGGCTGATGCCAATCAAAGAGTGCCTGCTGTGGAAATGGGGAGGATCATCCTGGGAAATGACATCATCAGGGATTAGTTATTATCTCACAGATTTGTTAGTTTC
Organism: Sander vitreus; assembly: GCF_031162955.1. Lineage (NCBI taxonomy): Eukaryota > Metazoa > Chordata > Actinopteri > Perciformes > Percidae > Sander > Sander vitreus. The sequence continues at coordinate 24,436,885 of NC_135875.1, read as the reverse complement.
TGTTAAAGTTTCTGTTGTTCAAATTAAACAAAAACAAACTCAAAGCTCCAAATCAAACAGCCACTGAGGCACCGAAGGAGTGAATTCTATGCAGGTCAGAAACGTTCATCGTCCAGGCAAAAGACGGTGTTTTGTGACGTTTATTGTCCAGGTTTTGATAGGAGCAAACATTACAACAAAGAACAATCATCATCAAAGTCATGTCTCTCTCGCTGTGTGTCTGTTAAAAAACCATCAGCCCTCCATCAGTCTACCTGCTACATCCCTGATTACCCAGATATGTAGACTTCACCTGGCGGCTCAGACTCAATGGTACTTTTCAAAATAAAAGCAGTGACAGACCTAAAGTAACCAAAATAAAGATACTAATGATTTAATCAAACTAATGTAGCTGTATAATTCAAACAAAACAGAAACAAAATAAATATGTTTTTATTAAATATAAAATAAAAACAATGAATAGCGCCGACAGATAAGGAGAGAGTCCATGGAAATGTGTCTCATTTCAACATACACTGCATCGATGGACATTATATTTCCCTCAGAGTGGGAAGTGGGATTAAAGGTGTTGTAGGTAGGATTGTGAAGATCCAGGACTTAGCAAAAAGATTTGACCATCGACAACTTCTCAGTCCCTCCCCCCTTTCCGCTAAAGGCCAAACAGTCGCCTAAGCCCCTCCCCCCACAAGGGAGAATGAATGCGTGTGCATGAGCAGTGATTGACATGCAGTTGGACACCTCACTGGCCCTGATTGGTGCATCTGAACATTTTCACATTTTGCAAATCCCACTACAGGTGGTGCCAGAGGAGCCGTGTTGTTGTTTTTTCAAATGACCTGCTTCATGTAGTTCTACTGGAACATAGGGTCAGTTTCAGCAACTATGACAGAAAGTTAGTTTTATAAGTCTTACCTACTGCATCTTTAACTTCCACTGAGTGGGAAATCTCTGAAATCAATATTTCAAAATCTAGTTCAAACCAAAACTACATGAAGCTCAGCGTAAGTTCATTCAGGTAGACTTCTATGCTTCACATTTCCCTCTCTCCCAAGATAATCACCTCTGCATTGTCATCAGTTATACAGTTTGTGGGCATTTCATCTTTCAGTTAAAGGTCCCATGGCATGAAAATTTCACTTTATGAGGTTTTTTTAACATTAATATGCGTTCCCCCAGCCTGCCTGTGGTCGCCCAGTGGCTAGAAATGGTGATAGATGTAAACCGAGCCCTGGGTATCCTGCTCTGCCTTTGAGAAAATGAAAGCTCAGATGGGCCGATCTGAAATCTTGCTCCTTATGAGCCCCTTTCTCTGCTTTGCCCGCCCAGAGAATTTGGCCCACCCATGAGAGAGAGACATCATGGCTTTCAAACGAGCAAAGTGGCAGTTGGTTAAGGCCACACCCCCACTCTCCACCTTGCCCCTCCCCTCTCCTCCTCAATAGCTACAGACACAGCAATGGCACATCTTAAGGAAAGCTCATTGTGGGACTGGCTCTAGTGGCTGTAATTCTGCACCAAGGCTGAATTTTGGGAAAGAGACTTCAGATACAGTATTAGGGGACCACTAAGGTTTATATAAAAGAGACTTCAGATACAGTATTAGGGGACCACTAAGGCCTATATAAAAGAGACTTCAGATACAGTATTAGGGGACCACTAAGGTCTATATAAAAGAGACTTCAGATACAGTATTAGGGGACCACTAAGGTCTATATAAAAGAGACTTCAGATACAGTATTAGGGGACCACTAAGGTCTATATAAAAGAGACTTCAGATACAGTATTAGGGGACCACTAAGGCCTATATAAAAGAGACTTCAGATACAGTATTAGGGGACCACTAAGGCCTATATAAAAGCGACTTCAGATACAGTATTAGGGGACCAATAAGGCCTATATAAAAGCGACTTCAGATACAGTATTAGGGGACCACTAAGGTCTATATAAAAATTACTTCAGATACAGTATTAGGGGACCACTAAGGTCTATATAAAAGCATCCAAAGAGCACCATATCATGGGACCTTTAAAGTGCTCATATTATGCTTTTTGGCATTTTCCCTTTCCTTTATTGTGTTATATATTTTTTGTCTGTGCATGTAATAGGTTTACAAAGTGAAAAAGCCCAAAGTCCACCCCAAAGGGAGTTACCATCTCCCACAGAAAACACTGTTCTCTATCGTATCGAGGCTATCTCTCCAGCGTTTCATATTCCATATGTACGGGATAATCCCCCTGAGGTCAGGTACGTGGATACTTCTTTAAAGCCCGAGACACACCAAGACGATAATCGGCTGTCGACTTGAGTCTGTTCGGTGTGTTCTGTGCTGTCGTCCGTCCGAGGGACTGACGGCCCCATTTTGGCCGATTTGACATGTTGAATCAGAAGGTCAATCTGATTGGTAGAGTGCTAACCCGGAAACGAGGAGCGGGATGAGTCTCTCAAAATCTGACGAAAATCTTTTGAACTGACCTTTGTTGATCTGAAATGAAGACAGATTCAGCAACTGCGTGGCCTATTTCTCGCTTAAAATGTTTTCAGAAACACGTTTCGGTGAACTATTTTAGTACAATATGAGATCGTGTTCTGAACAAGCCGCCATGACAGTCTGGCTTTGAATTTCCAGAGAAGCCAGACCCACGTGACGCATTCGTCCAATCAGCTGCCGGTTTTCATTTTTGGGGCGACAATACAGATTAGCGCCGCCTGTTATCTCCGTTATGGAGACGTATTACGTCTCGTCGCTTTGGTGTGTTCTGAGGCACTTTTTTGACCAACTCGGGGAGACTGATCAGTCCGACTGCCTTTTCTGTCGAGGGTCGGCCGTCTGGTTGGTGTGTCACGACCTTAAGACACACCGGCTTGCCTGGCCACGCCCTACGCTGTTATCTATAATGCACCTGTGCTGGCATGGAATCGCTGATAGTTTGATCGGAACCGTCTCCAAGCGGCCTACAGCTGGAGAGATAGCCTCTTCACTCAGGGAATCAAGGTTACAACGTAACCGAGTGTGTTCACCAACTGCTCCAAACAGCACCATTGTAGTTCAGCCTTTACTTCGAATCGTAATCACATTATTTGGCAAAAAAAATCGCAATTTTTTTCCCCCGAAATCGTTCAGCCGTAGTAGATAGTTGACCTTACTGTGTGTATGAATCTGCAGCACAAAGGATCTTTTCGGAGCAGGACCACCGCCAGCATCAGGACCATTAAACAAAACGCTACACAGGACGCTGAGGGGGGGAGAGAAACAGATAGCATGCTGTCCATGTTAGTGTATGCAGACAATAGGGGGTGGATCTACAACACCAAATGAAAGCAATGGTGGACGGAGTATTCACATCCTTTACTTCAGTAAAAGTACTAATACCACACTGTAAAAATGTACTTAAAGTATTAAAAGTAAAGACAAATCCTCCCATTTTAGAAAGTGTAAAGGATCCAAACAGTTGTGTGTTTAATGGTCTGATCATTTCAGCTGGACTTGGAGGCCGTTATATTGTTGGCTAGTTTCATTTAGAATAAAACATCAGATTTTATAAACTACATGTGTTTTGTGTGCAGAAATCTTAATGTGTAAAGTAACTAAAGCTGTCAGTTGAATGTAGTGGAGTAAAAAGTACAATATTTCTCTCTGAAATGTAGCGGAGTAGAAGTAGAAAGTGGCATGAAAAGAAAAGACTCAAGTAAAGTAAAAGTACCTCAACATTTGGTTTTTAGTACAGTATTGGAGTAAATGTACTTAGTTACATTCCACCACTGAATGTCAGTAATGTCGATGTGATGCCTGAACTGTACACACAGTATTGGTTCCGTTTGGTAATGACCTTATTAGAATTCTGCACGAAACACATTTTTCCTCATTGGTGTTTAAGAATCTGTGTGTTTTGACGAAAAAGGTATTTTTATCGGTAATTCGTGTGGAGAAGTATTCTTTAACATGGAACAAAATGTTAAATTAATTTGATATCATATGAATTGGTCTGGGCATCTCCCCCCCACAGTTACAGTTACAGTTTTCGATGTAGTTTTGTTGACGTGTAAAAATGAATTAAAACATAAACACCATCATATCTAAAAACTTTTTTTTTTTTAAAAGACACTGAATGTCCAGTCACATACACATGCATGTTGTGTAAGGTTACTTTCACGTTGCTATATTTATGCATCATCACTGCGCATACTACATACTACACATACGGCCATAGACTATATGTTGTTTTCAATGTATTATCTTTAGGCTAATACAGGCCACATGTCCAATCCAGCCTGTATTATTACTGATGTAAAAACATGTATACAACTTGTAATGTTGTATCAAATATGCAGAGCAACACTTTCCTCACCTGATACCACATTAGTATAACATGCGCTGTATGAATGTTGAAATAAAAAAGTGCTGACTCACCTAAGGCCACGATGACAGTCAGCAGCTCTGGTGACATGGCAAGAGTTGCTAGACACAAAGCTTTAAACTGTCACAGCTTCCAAACCAACCGCTCGTTTGCACTTTAGGTGGAGGAAAACACCCTCACACTGCTCCAAACCCCTGTACACGGTACAGGACACTGGTTGCCAGGGGTAACCGGCAGTATAACATATTACCACCATGAAGGGAGGAGAGTTACGAGGGGAGTTTCCAGCAGGAATAAGTCACCTCAGGCCGCTCTCACTCAGGGAAGAAAGCAAAGCTGACTCGTGTGCAAACTCTAGTGGAAGTTATTAATGCAGGCATCCACTGGGCTACACATCACTGTGTGTGTGTGTGTGTGTGTGTGTGTGTGTGTGTGTGTGTGTGTGTGTGTGTGTGTGTGTGTGTGTGTGTGTGTTGTGTGTCATAAAACGTGTTGAAGGAAATTTTGAAAACTTTGAATTCTTAATATTTTTGGTGATTTACAACACACTTACACAGACTTTCAACGACAAAGACATAAAAACGAGTCGAGAGGAATCACTTTACATGTAAACAGACTACATTACATTTGTCCACTGTATTTGTGTGTGTTGTTTGAACTGTTCAATAGTCATGTAGTCTCTCAATGGCAGACCTTCCTCACAGCGCCGCGGAGGAGGGTCTGGCTAGTCCACACAGCATTCCTGGATGGGAGAAAAACGTGCTCTGGTTTACTGGCATTTCTTTAAACCAATCACAATCGTCATGGGCGGTGCTAAGCTCCGGACAGAGCAACAGCCGCAGCAAAATAGTCTCGGGAAGGAACTTGTTTTGGTGGAACATGTATACGTTCAAAAGTAGTTTTAGTCGTGCAATAGAAAACTCAGATTGGACGGATAGTCTAGCTAGCTGTCTGGATTTACCCTGCAGAGATCTGAGGAGCAGTTAACCATAGTCCTCATAAATATAAATATAAAAAAGATAACATGCTGTGTGGTGAGTACAGTTGAAATGATTAAAAGGTGCTAAACAAAGAACAAAAATGCAATAATATTAACAAGCTCTTTCAGTGCAATGTTTGCATCTGAAATGTGAAAGTATCAAGATAAATACTCAAGGCAAGCCACAGGTCAGTACTTAAATGCATCTTCCTCCTCCTCCTCCTTCCTCATGTCCTCTCATCCACTCATCCTCCCATTCTACAAACTTCACATCGTCTCTCACACTCTCTCCATCCTCCTCAGGCTCCCATCTTCCTCACCTCCCCCACCTTTGGCGTGATGTGGGTGCGCGATCACGACATGCCTTTAAAATGCGAAGTGATGGAGGGGGAAGCGCGCAGACTGTGATTCACTCACTCCACAGGAGGAGCTTAGAGGGGAGCGCGAGGGAGAAGAAGGTTGGTGGAGAGAGGGAGGGGCGGGAGAGAGAGAGAGAGAGAGAGAGCTGCGTGGTTTGTCAGCTGTTATTCCCCTCAGCAGGCTGCTCTCTCTGTGTTGTAAGAGCGCGCATGGAGAACGGCAGGATGGAGCGGATGGAGTCGATGGAGCCGATCTCGGCGCACTACACCACGGCTTACCCGGAGATCCATCCCGATAGCGGGTACGAATCCAGAGAGACCGCCGAAAGCCAGGCAAAGACTCCCCCAGCTCCGACATATGACGAGGAATTAGTGCACAAGGTATGGCGACATGGTTACAATAACGCAACAGCTGTTTAATGCGCCACACACAGACAGTTTAAACTTTGCAGGACTGCTGTGCTTGGTTTCTTTTTCTATAAGGTATCCAGTTATGTACTGCCATCTATGAAATGTCCTTAAACTACCCTAGCCATACACATCCGTGACTGTACTGACCGGGACACATTCAAAACACTAATCAAAACACATCTCTTTAGATTAGCTTTCCACATACAATAGTCTTAATTTTTTTTATGGATTTATTGCTTATCTGTTTTTAATGTGCTATATGTGCTGGTTTTACTGTAAAGTGTCTTTGAGTACCATGTAAAGCGCTATATAAATAACATGTATTATTATTATTATTATTATTATTATTATTATTATTATTATTAAACCCTAAAGCAGCCCGGTTGTCCAGGCGGGTACGCCTCCGCGCTGGACCGGGTGTGCGCTCTCCGTGGTGCTGATCTTCACTTGGCCGTTGTTTTCAGTTGGTCCGTTTCCAGGCTTGTTGCGTGTCAATCTGCCCCAAACACATCATTATTTCTGTAATGAAGAGTCAGTGGTGCTCTCACTCAGATCAGCTTCCTGCTTCAGATTGGAATGAGGCTTCAAAGTGGTCACTTTGTACCAAAATGCTCTTGAGCAAGACATTGATTCCCTCTGCCCCCTCGAGACCGGTTATCATCACTACAGGATACATTTTAAAATGTTTGGATTGTGTTATTTACTGTAAATAGGCTGGGAGATTGTGTCACTTCCGTTTATTAAATGAGCAGTTAGATGGAGGATAGTCTCCCTTTGCCAGACCTTCCTCCACAGCGCAGGGTCTGGCTATTCCACACAGCATTCCGGGATGGGAGAAAAACGTGCTCTGGTTTGATGGCATTTCTTTAAACCAATCACAATCTTCTTTGGTGGTGCTAAGCGCTGGACTGAGCCACTGATCCGCTGCAAAATAGCCTTGGGAAGGAACTTGTTTTGGTTGAACATGTGTACGTTCAAAAGTAGTCTTAGTCGTGCAACAGAAAACTCAGATTGGACAGATAGTCTAGCTAGCTGTCTGGATTTACCCTGCAGAGATCTGAGGAGCAGTTAACCATAGTCCTCAGAAATCCACCGGAGGTTAGAACGCCAACACAAAGAAAGAGGAAGGGGACAGACATCCCGTTGATAATGAGGGACATCCGGCGGAATTTCTGTCAGCACCGGAGCAATCCTGAAAGTGGAACACCGTGGAAATAGACTAGATGGAGGAAGAATGGTACATTAGAGGGATGACATGAAGGATCACCAAGGGCTAATTAATGTCTCAGCATTGCTCTCCAAAGTGGCAACCATCTTTAATCACATGGATAATAATTGTACATTTTTATTGCACTTCTCAAGCCAGGAGCAGAAGGGATTTCCAGTGCAGGGAAACATACATACATACAAAATGAAATCCTTTATAACGTAAAAAATAAACGTGAAATCTGGCAGTGACATAACAGAGCTGTATTATGCAAACAAATAAGAGGGCGAGGCTGTAAAAATGTGTTTTAAGACAGGATTTAAAAGCTGAGACAGTGTCAGTGAAACACATGCTACAGTAACTGGAAGACGAACAGCAAAAGATCCATCAGCCCTGACCTTAACCTGGACATTGGGACGGTTTGGGCCTTAACCAGCAGATCACCTCTTAATGATGCCTTGGCCATGTAAAGCCTTGTGAGGATTTTAAAAGATACTGTATTTTAAAAAGAAATAGGTAACGAGTGCAAAGAGGCTGAAACTCCCTTATGTGGCTGGGTGGAGGCCATTCATATCCCGAATCATCTTTGGACCATCTGCCCGCACATACGGCCACCAGTTGTCATGTGACTTACTTAGATCACATGACAACAACCTGCGAGATGCCGATGAAGCTCAGAAAAGCTTTATTTAGACCCCAGAATCCAGAAACATTACGATTGGCTATCACCATGGAGAATACGGACATTTCACAATGTCACAAGATACAATCGGTCATAGAATACCGATTGTATCTATGACATATCTGTATGTCATTAAGCTTAGATTATTTTGTTACATATTCAACTGTAGTAATACGAGGGATTGTGGACTTCTGTGGTGGAGGAAGTGTTCAGATCCTTAACCTAAGTAGCAATACAGTGATAAAGTACTCCATTACCAGTAAAAGCCCACCTTTCAGAATGTTACTTAAAGCCGCACTAAACCATTTTTTTCTATTAACTATGGATTATATGACTATTGCTGTGTCTCAATGTGTGTACTTCTGTACTCACACTTGCTATTTTAAGTGCATTGTGTGTTCACTAGGCCTGGGTACCGGATACAACACTTTTTAGGCACCGACCAAATTGCCTCTAAAGTATCGAATATCGAAAAATGCCTCGTCATTCAATACCCAATTTCAATACCTAATCTCATCAGCGTCAGTGAACCAATCAGCATGCAGCACACTTCTACCAAGATCCAATAATGTCTGTGATTGGTTGTCTAACGTTACACGTCGTAGAGACACGCAGGAAAAACTCGTTACACAGAGACGGCTCACGTAGTCGGAGCTGGAAAATATAGAAAAATGACAATTTTTGAACGATACCCAGTCCTAGCGTTCACACTGATGTAGTATGGCCAAATGCAGCACTACGAGCACCAGGATGCTGCACTGAAAACGGTCCAAAAGTTGGGTGTAGAACGCTGGACACTACTCGCCCTCCACAGTCGCCATCTTCGCTACGGAGCGGAAGCCGCGGGACCACCAACGGATTTTCAAACTTGTAAAAAAATGGTGGACAAATAAAAAAAATTAAAAAAAAGGTTTTTTTTCAATAAGTACCACAATACTGTAGTCAGATAGTAAGAAAACAAGCCAGTGTATTTTGGCGGGTGACAATAGTTGGCGGTTACGCTCTGCCAGGCTGCGATTTACCTTTACAATGAATTTCCAGTCAGAAATTTAGAATATTAATCTGAGTCTGTCAGTGGCAAAACAAGAGCACTTTTGTGAAGGTAAATACAAGCTGCACAATTGCCCTATTAACTTACATTGTAGTTGTTTCGCCGCTGCCGACTGCAATGTTCTTGCTTAAAGGAGAATTCCGGTCGATTTTAACACGTAGCTCTGTTGTTTGTAAATTTGGCGTGTTGTCAGTAGCGAGAAAAACGAAAACAATCGGTGCTGCCTACACCGTGTTATCCTCCTGCTGGCGCTAGCACCCAGGAGGCTGCAACCGCAAATGCTTTTAGCCTCTTAACATGTTTGAAATGTCATTACAAGTGCCTACCCATGTGAAGTGATTCCTTCCGAGTGAATACAGTGAGTCTGACTGTAGTAGATGTGACAGAAATGCATAAAAGTTGTGCTAATTCTGTTTAGTTCCAGTGTTGAGACGGCAAGACGAGTGCTTAGGGACCGTCTACAAACTACAACACCGAAAAGAGATACAAAAATATTTTCAAAAATAGGCATATGCTTATTTTTTAGTGCTGTAGTACAACCAGCAGGAGACAAGTTATAATTGAGGCAAGTTTGGAGACACTACCTTATTTAATCATTAAATTAATAAATATTTTTGAATCTCTTTTAATACTGGACCATTGTCAAAGGTTGTTGTTCCCATCAGTCACTTAGACACAAAAACATGAAAATAGGGTCCAGGTTAAAAAAAACGGTAGTTACCCTTTAATGTTTTTAAGAAATATTTGTATTGACTGCATGATCATATCACTGTATTATTTACTGCCATGCAAGCCCCAAATTAAAGGTCCCATATTGTGAAAAGTAAGATATATATATATATATATAGTGGGGCAAAAAAGTATTTAGTCAGCCACCAATTGTGCAAGTTCTCCCACTTAAAAAGATGAGAGAGGCCTGTAATTTTCATCATAGGTACACTTCAACTATGAGAGACAAAATGAGAAAAAAAAATCCAGAAAATCACATTGTAGGATTTTTAATGAATTTATTTGCAAATTCCTCGGGAAAATAAGTATTTGGTCACCTACAAACAAGCAAGATTTCTGGCTCTCACAGACCTATAACTTCTTCTTAAGAGGCTCCTCTGTCCTCCACTCGTTACCTGTATTAATGGCATCTGTTTGAACTTGTTATCAGTATAAAAGACACCTGTCCACAACCTCAAACAGTCACACTCCAAACTCCACTATGGCCAAGACCAAAGAGCTGTCAAAGGACACCAGAAACAAAATTGTAGACCTGCACCAGACTGAATCTGCAATAAGTAAGCAGCTTGGTGTGAAGAAATCAACTTTGGGAGCAATTATAAGAAAATGGAAGACATACAAGACCACTAATAATCTCCCTCGATCTGGGGCTCCACGCAAGATCTCACCCCGTGGGGTCAAAATGATCACAAGAACGGTGAGCAAAAATCCCAGAACCACACGGGGGACCTGCAGAGAGCTGGGACCAAAGTAACAAAGGCTACCATTAGTAACACACTACGCCACCAGGGACTCAAATCCTGCAGTGCCAGACGTGTCCCCCTGCTTAAGCCAGTACATGTCCAGGCCCGTCTGGAGTTTGCTAGAGAGCATTTGGATGATCCAGAAGATGATTGGGAGAATGTCATATGGTCAGATGAAACCAAAATAGAACTTTTTGGTAAAAACTCAACTCGTAGTGTTTGGAGGGGAAAGAATGCTGTGTTGCATCCAAAGAACACCATACCTACTGTGAAGCATGGGGGGTGGAAACATCATGCTTTGGGGGCTGTTTTCTTTTCTGCAAAGGGACCACGATGACTGATCTGTGTAAAGGAAAGAATGAATGGGGCCATGTATCGTGAGATTTTGAGTGAAAACCTCCTTCCATCAGCAAGGGCATTGAAGATGAAACGTGGCTGGGTCTTTCAGCATGACAATGATCCCAAACACACTGCCCGGGCAACGAAGGAGTGGCTTCGTAAGAAGCATTTCAAGGTCCTGGAGTGGCCTAGCCAGTCTCCAGATCTCAACCCCATAGAAAATCTTTGGAGGGAGTTGAAAGTCCATGTTGCCCAGCGACAGCCCCAAAACATCACTGCTCTAGAGTAGATCTGCATGGAGGAATGGGCCAAAATACCAGCAACAGTGTGTGAAAACTTTACAGAAAACGTTTGACCTCTGTCATTGCCAACAAAGGGTATATAACAAAGTATTGAGATGAACTTTTGTTATTGACCTAATACTTATTTTCCACCATAATTTGCAAATAAATTCATTAAAAATCCTACAATGTGATTTTCTGGATTTTTTTTCTCATTTTGTCTCTCATAGTTGAAGTGTACCTATGATGAAAATTACAGGCCTCTCTCATCTTTTTAAGTGGGAGAACTTGCACAATTGGTGGCTGACTAAATACTTTTTTGCCCCACTGTATATTGGTAGAAAGTGCAGCTACTGTTCCGTCATTCCCCTGCTGCAATGACGGTGCAGAGACTCACAGTTGCGAAAGACCCGGAAACGCTGACCAATCAGAGCAGACTAGGCTTTTTCAGGTGTGGGGCTTAAAGAGACAGGCGCTAAAACTGAGCATTTCAGACAGAGGGTGAATAAAGGTATATTTAGACAGACAGGATGAGAAAGATAATCAGTTTTTTAACATTAAAGCATGTAAATATGTTCTAATAGAAACCCAAAATACATGTATGAACATGAAAATGAGCATGATATGGGACCTTTAAAGCTTGGCGAGCTGCAGGAGGCTCACGAGCAGCAGGAGGCTCACGAGCAGCAGGAGGCTCGCGAGCCGCGCAGTGAGTACCACTGGCCTACTTAGACCAAGGAGGCAGCGAGTTTAGACTCCAGTGATCCTCTGAATCTCTCTTCACTGTGGATGAAACAAAGAGAAGAGAGAAATGTCACATTATATCATGAAGCTGTATTGCAGGAACAGCTTCCAGTTCAGTGTGAAGGAGCTATGTTACTCAAAGCTTGTTTCCTTTATCAATCATTTGGTCTTTATCTTGCAATGTCCTACTTTCTTTTGTAATCTTGGTCGGTGTGAGAAAGAAGTGCACCAACAAGTTTTTGTTTTTATTTCTTTCCAAATGTGAACATATTTAGTTGCTTACATCATATTTAAAACATTTCACAATTGTCTGATGGTGTTTTGACAATTACAAGAAAATATGATGACTGGTCTTGTGATCTAATGTTGACGCAGACACAATCTGCAATAATATCATTGCACTTAGTTATTAGTAATTCTAAATAATCATTTCCTTATTGAGGACGCTGCTGTCATTAGTGTGAGTTTACTGAGAACTGATGGTCCGATGAGACATGCTAATGTTGCCCTAATGTAACCATAATGCATGTTGACCAGCTGCTTTTAATTGCCTTGGAAGCAGTGTGTGTCTGTGTGAGTGCAAGTGGAAGGCTTGCATTGTGACAAGGGGAGCAGGGCCAGATTACAGCAATACAAACTGTTCTAGCAATCAGAAACCATTCTTTCAGGGGAACCCTTTCTCTCATTCTGTCGTTCTGATGCACTTTTTGTGCTTTGCTCTGGAGAGGGGGGGGCTTTTCTTTCACTCCATCTCACCTGTGTGACCCCTGAGGGATCACGCATGGGGGCTTCTTTGAGTGCTCTTTGGTTCTATTTGGTTTGGCTCTCCGTAGGGACGGGGCTAGAAGGGGGGGCACGGGGTGGCAGCCCCCCCACACACACACACACACACACACACACTCACTTTGCTGTCTTTTCTGCCAACCTTCCCAGCCCTTGTCACATGACCAATTAATGTTTCCATGTCGACTATCCAAAATTCTGATAAACGTACCCATATCACCCACTCTGGAAGCGCTCACAAGTGTGTCTTTCAACACACACACACACACACACACACACACACACACACACACACACACACACATAGAGGCACACATACATTGCCACTAATGTAAATCCAACAGACTTTTAATATTGGAAGATACAGTAATATGCTACTGTTCTGTGGGTTCAATCCCCAGCTGTGCAATATACGGAACAGTCTACATCAGTGGCAATATGAGAACTGTCACGCTACATTACATTCTGGCTGTGCCACAGACTTAATACTCTCCCGGAAAATAAAAGGGACTATTCTCATGGAAGTTCTTAATAAAGCTTCTTGGTAGGGCTGAACGATTTGGGGGGAAAAAATCTAATTGTGATTTTTCTGCCAGATATTGCGATTAGATTTGCGATTATTCTTTTTTTCTAAAGTTTAGCTAAAGTTCAATATTCCCTGAAGAGTTAAGATAAAAGATAAAACATAAAGATAAAGATAAAACATGTCATGTCATGTCAACATGAGACACCATCGAAACGTCTCTGTATTCTTATACAGGGATGAGAACTTAGATATGAACTGGCAGCAATAAGTGTTTTCTTTTAATAAGCATGGAACATTGAGCAGTCAAACACAGAACATTTATCACAAAAGTTATTATAATAAAAAAAACTATTCCAATAAAAAAATATCAGTACTTTCCTGTAAACTGAAATGTGTGATCTGCCTCAGTTCAACAGCAGCATCTACATATTACACCTTCTACCGTCATGTTGAATAAAGTTACACAAAATAAATGAAACATCCACTGAAAATAGAGCATTTCTGTTAACAATCTGTGATATGTTAACATTATTCCAGCATTTAACAGTAAATATAATAATATAAATAGGAACAAAAAATGTTAAACCAAATGTTACACCAAACATTCAACTAAATATTCACATTCAATTGATCGCGGTCTTCACGATTAGCTAATCATATATATATATATATATCCATTATCCATATCATCCATGTCTTATTCCCGAACATCTGCGGTGTATCACCCATTTGCCTCCAGTCTCTAGTGGGGGGTTTATGAGACAGGTCCACTTCCCAGCTGGCCTCTGTTACCACGGAAACAGAGTCATACCCCCTTCCCACCACAAACACACTTATCATCATCACATACGCATGTGGAATTCTACAAGCATGGCGGTGTTTCTGGCATCATGTTACATGCTTTCAGTGAAACAGGAAACAGATTCCATTAATAAAGTTACTAGAGCATCAGATGAAATAAGAATATTGCTGCTGGTTTGGATTATGCTCTACTGTACATGTTAGCCCCTCTGTGTTTACCTTTCTGATTATTTTTTTTCTCCATTGTTAAGAGATGTGAAATTATGAATGAGTCTGTTGTTATGGCCCTGGTGTGTAAAATACCCTGTGACAATCGATCGTTCACTAAACCTAAGATTTGACTTGATTGACGCACACGTGAGGCTGGAGTAAGAGTGATACTTGGCATTGAAAGTATCATAGTTATAATAATAATTATCATAGTTTGCATCATAGTTTGTATCAAGGTTATTTGTTTATGTAATTAAACAGTGTGATCTGCTTGAACCTAAGCTGCAAACGTTAGCATGTCGGGCTATAGTAACCGACAGTAACTAAGCGTTATTTCCAACACCAAGGATCATTTTAGTAACTAACTGCATAATTTAGTGCGGTTACAGGTTATGTAAAGTAGCCTGTATATCGCCACTGTGTGCCAGTCCAGAAGGCTATTCAAGTTTAGGCTAGCAGTAGTCTATATCAACGACGGGATTGTTCAGGTGCCGCTGGAAATTCCGCCGGATGTCCCTCATTTTTGGCCAGATGTCCGTCCTCTTCCTCTTTCTTTGTGTTGGCGTTCTAAACTCCGGTGGATTTCTGAGGACTATGGTTAACTGCTCCTCAGATCTCTGCAGGGTAAATCCAGACAGCTAGCTAGACTATCTGTCCAATCTGAGTTTTCTGTTGCACGACTAAAACAATTTTTGAACGTACACGTTCCACCAAAACAAGTTCCTTCCAGAGGCTATTTAGCAGAGGCACCGTGGCTCCATCTGACGCTTAGCACCGCCCAAGACGATTGTGATTGGTTTGAAGAAATGCCAATAAAACCAGAGCACGTTTTTTTCTCCCATCCCAGAATGCTGTGTGGACTAGCAAGACCCTACTTCGCAGCACTGTGGAGGAAGGTCAGGCAAAGTGAGACTAGTTAGCGGGTAAAGTCCTTGTTAACAGCTTTATCATCAGCAAGATATGCATTAACTACCGGTTCCCTTTCAATCACATTGCCTGTGATTGCTCTTTACCTTTCAACATGTCAATGTGCACATAAACTTAGGCTGAGAGTTGATAAATAGAAAGTATTTAGCTTCCATTTTGAGAACATCAACAATTTGATTGTGAGGTGGTCAACCCCCCTGAGTCCCCCCATATTTTTCACACAGGCTACCCTAACAAGCCATAGTGCTGACTGTAATCACTGACTAAAGGATCTCGAAACATAACACTTCTTTTAATTGCTGCAGTGACTTTTCTCTCAACAAAGAGAATAACTAACTTAAAGGCATACTATGGGCCCTATCTTGCACCATCTTTGCGCCCATGGGCGTGCTGGTCTTACAGGGAGGTGTGGTCAGGTGCATTCTTGGCATATTGCTATCTTGAGGCAACGGAAAGTGATTGCACCGTTGACCAACAAAAACCTGGCCTAAAGTCAATAGTGCAGCATTTCATTGTTATTTTAACAGCAAATTAGTAAAATGCACCTAGGCTCGTGCACAGCGCGCACACACTATGCTTGTTACACACACAGGGAAGCGCAGCAGCACACAAATATGCAAAAGATTACAAATAAAAATATTACGCTGCAAATTTGTCATCATAATAGCAATGCGCCAAGGCACAAACACGCTTGGCTTTTAAAGGGAATGGGAGATGATACTCTGATTGGTTTATTGCATGTTACGCCCAAAACGCACCTGTGAAAATTAATGAAGACACTAAGTACAACCCTTTTGAACCATGCCCCCGGCGCACGGACCCTTTTTTCCGCCGTCAAACTAGCAAAAGTGGATTTGGACACGCCCTAAACGCACCTGCGCCGTGCACTTCACGCCGTGCGCTTAGATCGTTAAAATAGGGCCCTATTTCTCTTTTCGGTCCCCCTACAGGTTGTCTCATTGAAACTACAGCCGCGCAAGCTGTAGTTCCAATGACACAACCTGTATGGGGACCCAAGAGGGAAAAGTTACATAGTATGCCTTTAAGTTATTACCGATGCCTGAATAAAGTTGATATGAAAATTCAGAGGATGCATGATTGGTGATGCAGTGTCCATATTTAATCCACAGCTGACATATGACACACTTCTGAGAGTTTCTAAAATCCTTTAAAATGCTGAGATCAAAGGGAGGCTATAAAACCTCAAACTGGTGAGAAAAGCTGCTCCAGCTCTCTCAACTCTAATCCTTTCAGCCTTTATCATTCATAAAGCCTTAAGACAAAACTGAGTTTCAGTTGTCTTGCTCGCATAGCGAAAAACACATACATACATTTCTATTCCAGTATGTGCAGAAAAGTACGTGGACATCCATCCAAACCACGGCCACATCTGACCTTCTATGGATGTTTAGGGGTTAACTCAGGACTACACTTCACATTCTTATTTCTTTGTTATTGTTTTACAGGGGCATTGTGTGCCTTTATTCAATTCAATTCAATTTTATTTATAATATCAAATCACAACAAGAGTTATCTCGAGACACTTTACAGATCGAGTAGGTCTAGACCACACTCTACCACTGTCGCACTAAATGCTTGCTCATTCCCCCAAGAGCAAGCATTTAGTGCGACAGTGGCGAGGAAAATCTCCCTTTTAGGAAGAAACCTCAGACAGACCCAGGTTCTTGGTAGGCGGTGTCTGACGGTGCAGGTTGGGGGTGTGATGAACAGTGGCAATAACAGTCACAATAAAGATAATGGAACAGTGACTAGAAATAGTAGTTGTAGTAGTTCATGGCATAGCAGGGCACTGCAGGGCGTTACAGGACATAGCAGGGCACAGCAGAGCATAGGAGGGCGTAGTAGGACGTAGCTGGACGTAGCAGGACGTAGCAGGGCGTAGCAGGGCACTGCAGGGCACCGCAGAGCGTAGCAGGGTGTAACAGGGCATAGCAGGGCGTGCAGCAGGACCACGGCGACAGCTGCAACCATGATTTAGGTGCCACCCTAGTCCAAGGAAACATGCTGGGTGAAAAAAACATAAGGACTCCGGGGAATAAGTTTATAGATTAAGGTAGGACATTAAGGTAGTGCTAAGGGCTAATGGGGGCTAAGGAGAATGACTTGCTCCAAAGGTTGGTAATTGGTAATACTGGCAATGAAAAACGTTGGCATTGAACATATTTGGTTTTTCTCACAATCACCTAACGTTGATGTTCTTCTCTGGCAATATGGTTCAAACATTTGTGGCGGACTCACTCCTCGACGTCAAAATTGAGTGGTTTGACCACTTCTGAACAAAGATGACCCATCACAACATATCAGACACTCAGGCTGCATTTGTAGCATCAACACTTCCAAACCATTTCTTGGGAAGACAGAGAAACGTTTGGCTGTGTCTCATGTACGGTATCCATCACAGATGGAGGACACTATGTGTGTGGGTTGAGGATAAGTACCTCAGCATGACTTTTTTAAGTGGGCTACAAATGAAAGACAGGCCCATAGAAGATGAAGTATTGACTGCTGGCCCTGTTGAATGCCTCTGAATGCTGCCTTTCATTCATTTCATTGTCTTAAAGGTTATCTCCCCCAGGCTTGTGAGTCACACTGTAAAAGTGCTACACTGGAAGCAGATGCTGACTCACAACCCAAAATCATAAAATGATAGAAAGAAATGTTCAGTGCTCATTCTGATACCAATATAATCGTTATTGACTGTTTTTCTGCAGACAATCCTGGTCGGGGACAGTGGAGTGGGAAAGACGTCGCTGTTGGTGCAGTTCGATCAGGGAAAATTCATCCCCGGCTCCTTCTCCGCTACAGTGGGCATTGGATTCACGGTGTGTGTGTGTGTGTGTGTGTGTGTGTGTGTGTGTGTGTGTGTGTGTGTGTGTGTGTGTGTGTGTGTGTGTGTGTGTGTGTGTGTATTGCATGCACAATTTGTGTATGTATTTCTTTAAATACAGGACATTCTCTTTTTGAAATTAAGTCAAATCAGCTGTCAGAAAAACACAATGGCCCTCATTTATGAAACGTGCGTGCGACCTAAAACAGGCGTAGGACGGGCGTACGCCGATTCCTACGCAAAGCAAGGCATTTATCAATTTGAACGTGAGCGTAGGCTACGATAAAATCTCACGTCTGGTCTGAACTGCACGTTTTCGAGTCAGTGTGGACTTGCGGTGCAGCGTGTAATCAGTTTAACAGGAGAAGGAGAAGTCATCAGTTGATCACTTATCAGCAATGGCAGATCTGGCTCTTTTAGAAGACCTCTATATGGTATAACAGTGCACACGTACGCCCACGGGCCACGGTGGAGCGCTCCATCGGATTGATTCTATAGTAATGAATTGATTTTGCCAGAATTTTGCAATTAATTAATAATGCTGCAGACTCATCACACAGTAACAGTGGTTCCAAAGGGAACAGTTGAGTGAGGACACTGATTTTTCAAAGACGGGCTGCTGTCGAATCTTTCACATGGCGTGGAGGCAGACATCTCAGAAGCTATAGGCAAATAAAGGACAATCTATCTGAAAGGTTTTTTTTGTTTGTTTTTAATCTGTGTAGCTAGTGCTGAGTCTTACATCAATTAACATCTCTTTCTGCTTCTCCCAGAACAAAGTGGTGACTGTTGACGATGTAAAAGTCAAACTACAGGTCAGTGAGTAAATCTGTTCCAGTGAAAACTTGATGTGCTTTCACAACAGCTATACCTATTTTAAGAGCACAGGCTGGTTTCCTCTCGGGCATCTGTGTTGTAACTGAAAGTGGAACCAGGCCAAGCTCCTTGTTTCCTTTCGTGTTTCAGATTTGGGACACAGCAGGACAGGAGAGGTTCAGAAGTGTGACACATGCATATTACAGAGATGCACACGGTGAGGAAACACACACCATCATCTACAGCTGACTCTCAGCTCTACCTTTACCCACAAACACTGTCGTAGAGTTGCGCGGAAATATAACCATATGTTTATTCTTCTTTTCCCTAAAGCTTTGCTCCTCCTGTACGACATCACCAGCAAAACCTCCTTTGACAACATAAGGGTAAGGTCTGGGATATGTCTACCGCCTGGAAAGATATGGGAATGACTGAGACAGGAAGAGGAAACAGCCTGTATCAACAACTAATACATTCTGTGGATCATTTAGTGTGTGTGTGAGAGTCTGTATGCATGTGTGCGTGCGTCTGATCGTGGATTATAATGAGTGCAACAGAGATGTGAATTAGCACTAAACCACAGAAATGATCTTGTCCACAGAGAAACAAAAGAGAACGTATTCTCAGTGGAGTGCCAGAGGTAAAAGGCACCCAGCTTCCTAAAAGATAGTGAAGAATTGTTCACATGTAATGCTTTTATTTAATTTACTGCAGTCCTAATTTTGGCAACTTAAGGTGAATATATGTAACTTTAAAATGTTTCTGAAACTGTGTAATGTTCCATCTGATGATCATAAATGACCTCTAACAGCAAACGAGACCAACAGTGAAAAGAACACTATTTTTACATAGTTTTTATTAATGCCCGGGTCTGATTTTTTTTTGGGTAACAGATCAAGGCAGCAACATAATCAAAGCCCTGGAACCATATAGCAGACTTTCTTGTCTCGATCACCTAATTAATACTGTCCTTCGGCACGGTCTGCATACCGACGCACTGGCCGACAACGCGCCGGATATAGGAGAGACCATATCTGCTGCTAAAGGACTCGTGAGATATGTGAAACAATCTGGCCTGGTTGCGCAATTATCGAAGCCAGTGCTACAGATGGGGGAGACACGATTTTAGCCCAGTTTACCTCACACTCAAGTCAGTGCAGGACATACACCCAGAGCTACGGGAGAAGCTGGAGAGGCAGAGCTTTCTCCCCACCCAATTAGGCTCATAAAGTAATGATTAAAAAAACACAATTGCTTGATGAAGGGCCCAGCCCAGCCCAAGGATAGTGGGGGGGGGGGGAGTTCAGGCTCGGGCTTGGGCAGAGAATCTAAACTCTAAGTCACAAAATGAATTACGAGTCAATCTTGGTCGGGCTTTCAACAGATGGAGACAATTGTCTGGGATTGTAAATGTTTCAAAAACGTCCCCGAATTGGCCCTCAGATATGTAATACGTTTTGCGCCATGTGGTTGTAGTCAGTAGCATTAAATTAGGTCCCCCTTCCATTTAGCGCGGACAGTTTATTCCTTTTAGTCCGTGTTTGTGTAAGCCTACTATTTTCTTTTCCCTTGTCGCCTGTACCTGTGTAAAAGGATTTTTTATTTTTATTTACCGTATGCAACACCGGAAATGCAACAATGCATCTGTAACTTATTCTCTTATTGTAAATGAATGATTTTCTGTCTGAGCAAAACATTCATTGCAACTGTATGACCTCCGCATAACGCTAACTCCTAGACCTTTACGACAGCAGGCGTGGTAAAACACAAACTGAAAGTTACATATAGCCACTTTAAAGGACGTCTTCCAGGTCTCAGCCTAATGCAAACACACTTTCTTTGTCTTGTTTCAGGCATGGCTGACAGAGATCCATGAGTATGCACAGAGCGATGTAGTCATCATGTTGCTGGGCAACAAGGTGAGAGGGAATTGTCCGAGAAGCTCAGCAAGTAAAGGAAAAAGTCTTGAGAAAATAGAAAGGGATGTGATTTTTACTGAAAACTGACTGTAAACTTTGGCTTCTTATGATAGAAGGTACAATCCATGTTTGTACAGCTAGATAAAGACACAGATAATTCTCTATTTCTCTAAAGTTGATAGAGATGTAGTCTATAGCGGCAACGTTCCACTTCCGGGAATGTTCAGGTTCCTTCCAGAGGCTATGGCTGCGTCCAAAATTCCATACTCACATGCTCAAACAGTAAGTGAGCTTTCTTAGTACGTCCGAAACCTTAGTATGAAACCTATAGTGGGCGAATTGCATACTATTTCAGGTAAAAGATTACAGTATGCAGTATTGGACACTACGCCGACATAAATATCCCACAATGCAATGCGGTAGTAACGTCAATGTTCATAACAGACACGCAGATAGAAACCAAGGAGCTCTGTAACGTCGATAACGCTCTAATTTACATCTCTACATATTTAAATGACTGTTGGTCTAGTTATTTACCTCTTTCAGTAATGTAAGCATTAACTAGGGATGCCGCTAGAGCAGAGGTCGGCAGGGGTTACCATGGTTACGCATCTTCAACAACAAGGAGGTTTTCAGGAAGTGACGTTGGAAATTACAGCTTAGGGTGTCCGAAAAGATACACACTTCTGTTTATTTGCACACAAGTATGTTGAATGATAGGCACCGTTATTGCGTCCAGCGCTTAGCGCCGCCCAAGACGATTGTGATTGGTTTAAAGAAATGCCAGTAAACCAGAGCACGTTTTTCTCCCATCCAGGAATGCTGTGTGGACTAGCCAGACCCTCCTCCGCAGCGCTACAATCAGTTATTATAGTATAATCACTTTAGGAATAATGCATGACTGATGTCTTTTAAAGGTCCCATGACATGACAATTTGACTTTATGAGGTTTTTTAACATTAATATGCGTTCCCCCAGCCTTCCTAATGGTCCCCCAGTGGCTAGAAATGGCGATAGGTGTAAACCGAGCCCTGGGTATCCTGCTCTGCCTTTGAGAAAATAAAAGCTCAGATGGGCCGATCTGAAATCTTGCTCCTGATGAGGTCGTAAGGAGCAAGGTTACCTTGCCACGAGAGAGAGACATCATGGCTTTGAAACGAACAAAGTGGCAGTTGGTCAAGGCCACACCCCCACCCTCCACCTTGCCCCCCCCTCTATCCTCCTCAATAGCTACAGACTAAGGCATGGATACCCGACCTGAGCCCGACGGGTCCCGACGGTACCCGGGCCAGTTTCAGACAGATATTTAGAAATTATGGTCGGGTTCGGGTCGGGCTCGGTCACACCAGCGGGATAAGGCATTTGTTGTAAAATGGT